>NW_006786690.1:3853591-3854490 GCF_000442215.2 Lipotes vexillifer | reverse complement strand
ACGGCACGTGGGATCTTCCCGGACTGGGGCACGAACCCGCGTCCCCTGCATCGTCAGGCGGACTCTCAACCACTGCGCCACCAGGGAAGCCCCTCCCAATCGGCTTTTTAAGTCACTGATTAGATGTGCCCTGAGCCTGGGCTGAGGCTGAGTGAAAGAGGAGCAGGCCCTCACCAGGTTCTTGAAGAGCGCGGCCACCTCACGGGTGAACACGGCCAAGTTCAGGAAGCCGGTGGACAGCTCGTGACTGTTTTGAGACAGGTGGCTGTTGCCCAAGGACTCCACGGCCTCTCGGTACTGCTCCTCGTTCTCCACGTGCCCTGTGGAGCAGGGAGGCACAGAGTAAGTTCCAGGCTGGAGCTGGGGAAAGGGCTGCCTTGCCAGGCTGGCACCAAGCAGGCTCACTCACCGAGGCCTGAGCTATGGATCGCCCGCACAGCCTTCTTTATTCTCTGTAGGATGGCCTGGTCTCCTTCCAGCATCTGGAAACAAATGTGGACAGAGGTTCAGGGATGCTCAGCTGGAAGGGGTGCCTGACTCCGCGATCCCACCCTCCAAACACACACATAGTTCCCTCCCTAGGGTCCCCCTGCACCCCGACGAAACATAAACAGGCCACCCTCCCCCACCCAGACCACATGGGAAGCCACAGACCAGTCACACCACACCAGGAAGGCCAGGCTTTTCTCCTCATGCGGGACAAGTAAACACAGCAATTCCAAGGCACATGGCATAGTGGGGTATGCCAGGCCAGGGTTTGAATCTCGGCTCTGGCACTAACTAGTGTGTCAACCTAGATAAATCTGTTCGCCTCTCTGAGCCTAGGGTGCCTCATCTGCAAAATGAGGATGACACTACAGAGCTGCTGAGAGAGTGATTTGACGAACACATACACGACG
>NW_006786690.1:3850871-3853581 GCF_000442215.2 Lipotes vexillifer | reverse complement strand
ACGCTTAGCAAAATACTAGAGGAAAACATGGACATCTCTATATTCCCGAAAGACTCAGATGGGGAAAGACTTGTTCCCCAAACCCCAGGCTCAGTAAGCAGCCACGGGAGGATAAGGAGGAAGAGGCTGGGACACCATTGGTGGGCAGTGAGATGAGGAGGGTAGAGGTGGACACTCAGCACCCCCTGGAGAGAATTGCTGTGACATCAGGCAACCCCAAATTCCAGGGGTTGCAGAACAAACAGCAGACTGTGGGGAAGCCAGAAGATGTGACAGCATCACGTGCAGGAGTCATGTGCCCCGGGCGGCTCAGCCCGGATGGAAACCTCCCAGACACACCCCTCTTTCAGTGGGGTACCGAAGCTGCCAACCTCATGAAATCCTCATGAAATGCATAGTTAAGTGGGAAATTATAGAATTAGGGCTGCAAAGGGCCCACAGAGCCACAGATGAGGAAACTGAGGCCAAGAGAGGGGAGGGTCTTGCCTAGAGTCAAATAGTGGGGAAGCAGCAGAGCTGGGCTTCCATGGGGTGCCCTAGTACAGCGCTCCATCCACACACGATGGCTGCACCCTGACCCCAGCCCCCCCCATTTTGTCCAGTGACGATAATGGGATCAAAGTTTGATCGCCGAAGAGTTACTTCAATGTGGCAAGAGTTAGCAAACATTTGGAATGGTATCTGCAAAGATTCTAAACCAAACTCACAGGAGGACAAGCACAAGGCAGTCCTTGGAGGCAATGAGGAGTGTTTTCAGACGCCTTGGCCACACGGGAAGCCTCTGGAGGGAGAGGGGTCTGGTTTTGAAGCCCAGCTCCACTGCCCAGATGCTGTGTGACTTTGGGCAAGTTGCCTATTCTTTCTGAGCTCCCTGATTAGCTATCTGTAAAATGAGGGAAATAATGCCTACCTCTCAGGGTTATTATGAGGACTGTATGTATGAGATGATGCACATAAAGGGTTTAGTTTGGTGCTGAGCACAGACTGTGTCCTAAATGAACAGTACCTCTGTTTGTCAGCCGTTGCTCCTGATGCTAAAAAGTACCCATCAAATTCTGGGTACTTTTCTTCCAGGGAATAGAAACCTAACAGTCTCTCCCCTGAGTATGACCTTGAGATACTTTCATGTTTGGAACCAGTAGAGGCCCATCCCAGAGCTGAAGAAAGAAAGTTGAGGACTTGGGGAGATTGGGGAGAGGGGGCCATAACTGACTCAGCTAAAGAACTAAGACGTTTCTATCTGAGAGACAAAGACAAGAGGGGAGAACACGGACATGTCTGTAGTTCCCAAAGAGCTAGATGGGGAAACACGTGTTTGCCAAAGCCCTTGACTCCCACCTTGAAACTTGAAAGGGAAAGATAAGAGTTGATTAATTTAAGGAGCTAAGGACTCCAAAAGACAGTGCAGGTTAAAGATATGGACAAATTCCAAAGAGGTTTAGAAAACTCCCTAGAAGGCAGATCCATGTGCCTAGCATACAAAAGGTGCTCAGTAATTGTTTACCTAAATGAATGATGGTTTGCAAAGCCCTGGGACACAGACCTAAGAGGTCTATGTCCATGCTCTAGATACTCTCTGGGGAGTCTTCCTATCCCATGACACCCGTTCTCTGAAAACCCCTCTACAGTTGGGCCCTTGCTGCCTTGTTTGTCCTAGCCAGAGTTGACTGGGCCAGGGTTGACACTTGACCTAAGCTGGGCCAATCAGATTCTCTTTCCAAGGAATTTGGAATCAGGCTCTGGAAAGCTAGCTAATTGATTGGAAGTGTTTAAGCAAAGGGAAAAGAACAAAGTAGATGTATAGAAAGAAGCAAATGAGACCCATGCTGCCACAGAGAAGCACGAGAAGAGCTGCCCTGGTTTCTGGCAACTTTCCAGATCCTTCACCCTCAGAGGCCCTTCCATACTTCCTGTCCTTGGGCCTCCATGAAATACCCCTGAACCTAGCATACAAATTCCTTTACTGCTTAAGCTAGTTTGAGAGGATCTCTCTTCCCTGCAGTGTAGCAGAGGCTGCAGGTTGGCTCCCAATCCATTCTCTCTTCCTCCTTAGCAATTAGAACTCTGACTTTTCAGATGGCCACTTGGCCACTCACAATAAAGACTACATTTCTGGGGCTTCCCTGGTGGTGCAGTGGTTAAGAATCAGCCTGCCAATGCAGGAGACACAGGTTCGAGCCCTGGACCGGGAAGATCCCACATGCTGCGGAGCAACTAAGCCCGTGTGCCACAGCTACTGAGTCCATGTGCCACAACTACTGAAGCCTGTGCACCTAGAGCCCATGCTCCGTGGCAGGAGAAGCCGCCGCAATGAGAAGATTGCATATGATAACGAAGAGTAGCCCCGGCTCGCCGCAACTAGAGAAAGCCCGCGCGCAGCAATTAAGACCCAACGCAGCCAAAAAAAAAAAAAAAAACTACATTTCCCAGCCTAATTTGCAGCTAAATGTGGTCATGTGACAGTTCTAACCAATGGTATGTAATGGATATATCATTTGTTAGCTTCCAGAAAGTAGTTTTGAAAGGAAGGGAGGGGGCTTTCCTGGTGGCGCAGTCGTTTGCCTGCCAGTGCAGGGGACGCGGGCTCGAGCCCTGGTCCAGGAGGATCCCGTGTGCAGAGGAACAACTGAGCCCGTGCACCACAGCTGCTGAGCCTGCCTCTGGAGCCCGCGAGCCACAACTACTGAAGCCCATACTCTGCCATGAGAGG
>NW_006786690.1:3828764-3850657 GCF_000442215.2 Lipotes vexillifer | reverse complement strand
CGGGCCCCCACAGAAAGAAAAGCCACCGCAATGAGAAGCCCGCGCACTGCAACGAAGAGTAGCCCCCGCTCGCGGCAACTAGAGAAAGCCCGCATGCAGCAACGAAGACCCAACCCAGCCAAAAAAAAAAAAAAAGACTACATTTCCCAGCCTAATTTGCAGCTAAATGTGGTCATGTGACAGTTCTAACCAATGGTATGTAATGGATATATCATTTGTTAGCTTCCAGAAAGTAGTTTTGAAAGGAAGGGAGGGGGCTTTCCTGGTGGCGCAGTCGTTTGCCTGCCAGTGCAGGGGACGCGGGCTCGAGCCCTGGTCCAGGAGGATCCCGTGTGCAGAGGAACAACTGAGCCCGTGCACCACAGCTGCTGAGCCTGCCTCTGGAGCCCGCGAGCCACAACTACTGAAGCCCATACTCTGCAATGAGAGGCCACCGCAATGAGAGGCCCGCGCGCAGCAACGAGGACCCAACGCAGCCAAAGATAAATAAATAAAATAAATGGATTTATAAAAAAAAAAGGAAGGGAGGGATTACACACCTATTAGGATGACCAAAACCCAAAACACTGACAACACCAAATGCTGGTGAAGATGTGGAACAACAGGAACTCTCATACATTACTGGTGGGAATGCAAAAGGGCACAGCCACTTTGGAATCCAGTTTTGCAGTTTCCTACAAAACTAAACATACATTTACCATATGATCCAGCAACTGTTCTCCTTGGTATTTACCAAATGAGTTGAAACTTATTTCCACATAAAGACTTACACATGGATTGTTTATAGCAACTTTATTCATAACTGCCAAAACTTGGAAGACAATGTGCTATTATTTAGTGCTAAAAAGAAGTGAGCTATCAAGCCACAAAAGACATGAAGGAAACTGAAATGCATATTACTAAGTGAAAGAAGCCAATCTGAAAAGGCTACAGACTGTAGGATTCCAACTATATGACATTCTGGAAAAGGCAGAGCTATGGAAACTAAAAAATCAGTGGTTGCCAAGAGTTGGGGGAAGGGAGGGATGAATAGGTGGAGCACAAAGGAGTTTTAGGCAGTGAAACTATTCTGTATGATACCAGGATAGTGGATACATGTCACTATACAGTTGTCAAAACTCATAGAATGTATAACACCAAGAGTGAACCTTAAGGGACTTCCTTGGTGGAGCAGTGGTTAA
Organism: Lipotes vexillifer; assembly: GCF_000442215.2. Lineage (NCBI taxonomy): Eukaryota > Metazoa > Chordata > Mammalia > Artiodactyla > Lipotidae > Lipotes > Lipotes vexillifer. Next base: position 3,849,476 of record NW_006786690.1, on the reverse strand, counting down.
GAATCTGCCTGCCAATGCAGGGGACACGGGTTGAATCCATGGTCCAGGAAGATCCCACATGCTGTGGAGCCACTAAGCCCATGTGCCACAGCTACTGAGCCTGCGAGCCACATCTACTGAGCCCACGTGCCACAACTACTGAAGCCCGTGTGCCTAGAGCCTGTGCTCTGCAACAAGAAAAGCCATCACAACGAGAAGGTGGCACACCGCAATGAAGAGTAGCCCCTGCTTGCCACAAATAGAGAAAGCAATGAAGACCCAATGCAGCCCAAAATAAATAAATAAATAAATAAAAAAGAGTGAACCTTAATGTAAACTATGGACTATGGGTGATAATGCTGTGTCAGTGTAGGTTCACTGATTATAACAAATGTACCATGCTGGTGTGGGATGGTAATAGTAGGGGAGGCTGTGCCTGTGTAGGGCCAGGGGTGTTTGGGAACTCTCTATACTTTCCACTCAATTTTGCTGTGAACCTAAAACTGCTCCAAAAATAAAGAAAAAAAATTAATAAAGAAAATAAAAGAAAAAAAAGGAAGGGAGGGGTGTCCTGTCATACTTTTCTCCTATCTAGAATGCATTTGTGATGCCTAGAGCTCAGGCAGCCATCTTGGACCATGAGGTAGAAGCCACATGTTATGGAAGGTGGAGCAACAAAGTAGTAGCCTTGTCCCTGGTGAATGTGGAGCCACCCTATCAGCTCTGGACTACTTATCTGTAGACGTCTTTTATATGAAAGAAAAGTAAATGTCTATCTTATTTGAGCCACTGTTATGCTAGGTATTCTGTCACTTGTAGCTGAACCTAGCTCTTACTGGTACTGGCAGGCAAGTCATCCTAATCACCCACAAACTGTCCCTTGATGCCCTTGTCAGAAATGTATCAGGAAATGGCTTCCTGGCAAGATACCATTCCTGCCCCTACTGCTCTTAGCCACCAAGGTTCACACAGCTATTCATTCATTCATTCAACTAGTTGAGTGCCTGCTATGTGTTCACATCCTGCATAAGAGACACAATCTCAGCTCTTAGGGACACCACCATTTAAGGGAAGAGCGAGCCAAGTAAATAGATATTTATAATGCAATGTGATTAGGGTTATAATGGAAGACGGACAAGGTACCTCAGAGCCCAGGGAAAGCAGAGATGTGTCTGCTTAGGGGGAACAGGGAAAGCTTTAAGCTGTGGTGCTTGGCTGTGAGCACTGGACTAAGAGGCTGTGCTGTGACGTGGTGTGGGGGAGTACTAGGTTTAAATGGTAGAAATGCTAGAGGAGGGAGGCTCGCTCTGGGAAGGATGGGCATGGAGAGGATCATTCATTCATTCATTCATTCATTTCAACAAGCATCTCCTGGTGCCTATTTTATGGTCCCTTCCTTCAAAAGGCTCACAGACATATAAACACAAAGTGTCCGAAGGGGAAACAAAGAGGGGGGAATTCTAATCACACTTTTCTCAAGAAAATATTTGAAAATCATTCAAACTGGGGTATAAACGACTGATAACACCTACCCTCTATGATACAAGGGGGCAAAAATTTAAGCTAAAGAAATACCGTTTTAAGGAGAAAATTCAGACCAAAGCCTGGGGATGGGAAGGGATTTGGAGAAAGGCAGAGGTTTTTAGAACTCCAGTAATGAGGCAACCATAGCACGATGAGTCCCAACCTACAATTCTAGCCCCAGTCTCCCGAAAACTATCTCCCTGGGTGATAGTAGTCCAGCCAGATCTCTAAACCTCCCCTTCTTTAAAACGGGAGAAAGATAATATCACATGGGGAAAAAAATCCATTCTCCACTTAACTCACAGAGTTAGTGTGAGGCTTAGATCACAGACATAACAGCATGGTGCCAAGGCTTGGGGCATTTGGAAAACATGAGTATGATTTTTACTGTGATTTGTTTTCTGCCTCTGTATGAGATCAGCCCTCATTCCTTGTGCCTGTGACTGGATAGGTTAACAAAACCCCCAAATCAGCCTCTGGACTCAGGGAGTCCTTTTAATTCCCAGTAGTCAGTGATTCTCAAAGTAGGGTCAGCAGCAACAGCTTCACCTGGGAATGTGTTAGAAATGCAGATTCTTCAGCTGAATCAGAAAATCTGGAGGTGGGGCCCAGAGATTTGTGTTTCAACGAGCCCTCCAGGTGATTGCGACGCATGCTCCAGTTTGGGGATCACTGGTCTAATTCCACCTTTCAGAGATGCAGTAACTCATCATTGCTAAAAGTATGACGCTGGCCCCAAACTACCTGGTTTTGAATTCTAGCTCCATTTTGGTATTTGCTATGTGACCTCTCTGTGCCTCAATTTCCCCATTCACGAAATGAGGATGATAATAGTTTCTACTATATAGGGTTGTTGGGGAGATTACATGAACTCACATAGGTAAAGTGCTTAGAACATTATTATTTGATTGCTAATGATGTTATCCATTGCAAAATTAAATGGAATTTGATTTAGGAATTTCTCAACTTTCCTTGAGCTAATTAAAGATACCTCCCCCCACCCTCATGACGCTGCTCAGCAAGATGTGGGAACCACAGGTACAGAGGGACTGCAGTGAAAGCTCTGTCACTGGGCAGACACAGAGTGCAAGATGTTACATGTCCTGAATGCCTGAGTAAGGGCTCTGGGCCAGACTCTTACTTGTCACCCTCCCAGCCTCCGTTTGAGACAGGCATCACCATCTGCATTTTTATAGATGAAGCTATCAGGGGAAGGAACACGTCTAAGTATGTCCAGGTCACATAATGCTGAACAGTGGCAGAGTCATAATTTAGACCCAGGTCTGGTCAAATCCAGGGCCAATGTTCTTTCCATAACACCAAGCTGCCCCACAGAGGTTAAGGGACACAGCTTCTTTGACCCTGGGACTGGATCTGCCTCTGAGCCTGAATTTCAGCTCCACCATCTCTACCATATCCCCTCAACATCCCCTCACACAGTAAGGGAGGAGGGAGGGACAGAGGGAGACCTGTCCAAAAAAAAGGAAGTTGACAGCAGTGTCAGGGCCTCAACTGCAAATACTCCAAGGGCTGTCCTACTAGAGAGAAAACAGATTTATTGAAGTTGGCCCTGAGGAGGATTTCCAGGACTGAGAGGTAGAAATAGAGACACAGAAACAGATTTCAGCTCAAACACAGGAGGAAGTTCCTAAGCAAGAATAAGTGACCCTGGAGGGAGTGACCTTGAAGTATTTAGGGACTTCAGGTGGTAGAGCATGATTCAGGCACCATATTTTGGATTAGTAGTGATGGCCATTTAGATTTCTCTCAAAGCTAAGAGTCCATGCAAGAGCCTGGGCAGGCACTGGGCAAAGGCAGGTGAAACTCAGAGTACCAGGGACATGTCTGAACTTGGAAAACCAACTGGAGTCCTTCGGGCAGCCTTGCCTGGCTAGGCCTAGACAAAGTCTGAATTCCAGTTGGTGATACTGCCCTTTGTGCCCCCCCACCCCCCACACACACACACACACACACACACACACACACACACACACACACACACACACACACAGTGCTCTTGCTCTCTGCAGGCAAAAGATCATAGATGGCAGCACTAGGACCATGCCCAGCTGCCTTGCTTGGAAGGGCCTTCTGCATGCCCCCTTCCCGGGTCAGGATTCATCAATAGGAGCCATTCTTCATTCCTGTGATTTCTCAGAGCCGGCTGTGGTAACCATGGCGACCCAGCCCAGGGGGCAGAGCTGCTAAAGCTAAGGCCTTGAGAGCTGCAGATTAAATTTCACCATTAGACATTCACTCCTTTGGACTATTATAATATGGGGCATAGGCACCCCTTTTGTGGCATCCCATGACCATTGGAGCCATCATTAATCAGTCACAGTATTTTTCCCACTGACTCTGGTTTTGTTCCGTCATTCTGCTGAGGTAGCTCTTCAGGTAGCCTCTACCAATTAAAGTATAGTTCGCACAGGAGAGGAAAACCAGTTTCTAGGTTTGTTTTGGACCATGATGTTGTCCCTTGAGAGACTAAATCACAGAATATTGGAGATAATCTAACATTACCTCCTTGTTTTACAGACTGCAAAACAAAAGCTCAGATGAGTTTCTTGCCCCAGGTCTCATAGGAAATGCAAACAAACTAAGGAAAGAATACAATTCAAAACTTGCACAGGGCTTTACAGTTTGTAATTTGGCATCCACCTTTTAAGACTCGTAGCATCCTGATAAGACAGTCATTGCTTTTATTCCCATCTGGCTGATGAGTTAGTGAGGCTCAGAGAAGTAAAGAAAGTTGCCTGAGCTCACACAGCCAGGAAGTGGCTGAGATAGACCTGGGACAGTTGGACTCTAACTGTTGGACTCTACTCCCTTGTTTATTCCCAGTCTGTGGGCCCCAGGCCCTGGAAATCCAAGGAGTTACTACCATGGCCCTATGAAGGCACATTTATATAGTAAGCACTACAGACCAATAAAAAAGTCTCACAAATTAGTATGAACACATTCCAAATATGAATGCAGCTGTTATGATCAATAAGACACAAATCTTTAAATGTATTTTTGAATTCATGGTAGCTTTTTGTCCTTTTCCATATTTCTTAATCAATCAACCAATCAATCAATCAATACTAAAAGTGTAAAGGAAAGGTCAGTGAAACCTTGACATTAAAAAGGGTTCCTTCTGTCATAGAGAACAGACTTGTGTTTGCCAAGGGGAGAGGTGAAGGAGGGATGGACTGGGAGTTTGGGGTTAGCAGATGCAAACAGTTATATATACAATGGATAAACAACAAGGTCCTACTGTATAGCACAGGGAACTATTCAGTATCTTGTGATAAACCATAATGGAAAACAATATGAAAAAGATTATGTGTGTGTATCTCTCTCTCTCTCTCTCTCTATATATATATATATATAGATAGATAGATAGATAGATAGATAGATAGATACGTATAACTGAATCACTTTGCTATACAGCAGAAATTGACACAACACTGTAAATCGACTATACTTGAATAAGATAAATTTTTAAGAAAGGGGGTCCTTCTGTGAGGTGGCAGAATCCTGGCTCCTTTGATCTTTGATGTCCAAGAGAAGATGAAATTATATGTACTACATGTTAACTGTGAAAAATAAAATATAATATTTTAATAAGCAGACCAAGTTACACTTCAAATATTTAATGAAATGACAAAAAAATGCACAGAAAACCCTGGGGCTTTTCATTTCTAACTGCTGATTTATTTACAGAAAGTGCAGAAGATGGAGAAACTCGTTAAACCGCACCTGGGGAATGCAACAGTGAACACAATCAGATGATGTGAAACTACAGAATAAGCCACTGGTTGGTTTTCCTGTGGACTACAAAAAACGAAACCAAAAATGATGGAGGGGGAATCTTAGGAGCCTGAAAACACCCATCAACAAATGGACTTCACTTGAATCCTGCTTTTTAAAAAATAAACTGTAAAAGAAGTTAGGATAATTATGAGGCAACTGGAAATTTGAAAACTGGATAGTTGATGATTTAGGGATTATTATTAATGTTTCGGGGTACAAGAATGGCATCCCATTTTAGTTATGTAAGCAAAAAAAGAAGTCCTTACTGTTTAGAGCTATGTATTGAAATATTTAAGGCTGAAACAATATGACGTTTGGGATTTGCTTCAAAACAAGATGAGAGCTGGGGAAGCAGGTTGGGATGGGCACGGGGCAGGACTGGGTTATGAGCAACTGGAGGTTCATCGTTTTGTTCTGTTTTCTGTGAATATACCAAATTCTCCACAAGAAAAAATGAGGGCTAGTAGATGAAAACATAAAATTGGCAAAATAATAGTTGTTGAATCTGGGTGAGTCTACTTTAGTGTTTGAAAATTTCTACAACGTGAAGTTAATGAAAGAAGACAGGGGGTTCCTATGTTTAGAAAAGTTGAGGACCACTGCACTGTAACCTGAAACCCCTTGACACCTTAGTATATGAGCGGGGCCCCTTTCAATGGACAGCTGTCTGGGCACAGCTTTTGATAAGAGGAATGGGATGGGAGAGAGTGGGGTTTGGAGAAGTCGGCCTGGGAGAGGCAAAGGAGGGCAAGGGCCAGGCGGGAGGGTCCTTGAGGGGCAAACAGGAAGGGCTTAAGGCTGACATGCTGGCTAAAGGAAGGTGCACAAGCTCTGTTGCCTAATTCCAAAGAGGGCACGTAGCAGAAAGAGCACAGGATGTAGAGAGAGGAGACTGGGGTTCTATTCTGGACCCAATACCAAGACCCTGAGCAAGTCTGCAATCTCTCCAGTCTCTGGGCCCCAGGGTCCGCATCTGCAAAATGGGAATGATAGTCAGTGCTGTTTCAGGCACCTCCCACTGGGAATCGAATCAATAAGGACTGGCTAAGTTTGTAGCCCTTGCAAACGTGAGCTGTCCTGTTCACATCATGCTCAAAGTTTGCTTTTGCTCACCCACCTGCCCAATCAGCAGATCAAAAGAAAGCAGGGAGCCCCACAGGGCCCTTCGTGGGTGGCCAGCAAGGAGGGGCAAGGGTGGGACTGGGAAGTATTCGCTAGCATCCCTCCTCCAGGCAATCTCAGCTCAGCTCCACTCCCTGAACAAGCATCTCCCCTGGAACCTCAAATCTGCAAGCCTGCCCCTCTCCACCCAGTGGGGTAGAGGGAGGGGCTGGGGCAAGGTCTCCAACAGAGTCACTGGCACACAGTAGGGGCTCGTCCACACATACTGAGTGTCTGGCTGTACCTTGCCTGGCTGTGAAGGTGCTGGGAAGAGAGGGAGGTCAGGCTGGGCCCTGCCCTCAAGGTGCTCACAGCCCAGTGGGGAAGACAGAACACAGACAAGGATATGCTTGCCAAGGGCTGAGGAGGCCTGGGTGAGGCTGCAGCAGAAGAGAAGCCTGTGGGGGGCACAGACCAGGAGCGCCCATCCCACCCTGGGATGAAGTGATGCTTCACCAGAGCCTTGAAAAATGAGCAGACACTGGTGGAGCAAAGTAGGACAGGGAAGGTGACTCTAAGAGGAGAGAGGCACCTCGGTAAAGTCCCCGGGTAGGAGTGTCAGCACATTCGGGGAGCAGCCCGGAGCTTATGGGGCAGGCACCTACCAGGGCCAGTGAGCAAGTGGTGAGCAGAGAGGCCTCAGGCTAAGCAGGGCCCCAAATGACCCTCTGGGAGTCCACGTTCCTCATGAGAGGCGAGGGGATGATTTTACATCACGGCCACATGCCAGGCTTCTTCTAAGCACCTGACAGACTTCGCATTATTTCACCAAATCCTGTCAACAACCCCAGGAGGTTTTACAGATGAGGAACCTGAGGCCCAGGGTATGACATCTGTCCAGCTCACAGAGCTGATAAGTGGTAGCACCTAGGCTCCAGCCCAGGGTGTCAGGCTCCAGAATCCATGCTTTTAACCCAAAACTCTAGGTTTTATCCCACAGGTGATGAGCTCCTGCAGGGTTCTGAACAAGAGAGGAGTGATTCAATAAATTCTCATGGTAGATGGGACTTCCCCAGCGGTCCAGTGGTTAGGACTCCACACTTCTGCTGCAGGGGGCACAAGTTTGTTCCCTGGTCAGGGAGCTAAGATCCTGCCAGCCGCGTGGTGTGGCCAAAAAAATTCTTGTGGTAGAAAGACTGACTCTGGGGCTCATCTGCAGACCCAGGCCAAGTGGGAGAAAGGGGGTGCAGCCCTGAACCCCAGGCTCGACTGGGTGATGGAGAGCACAGCCCAGCCCAGCTCAAAGCAGATGGCCAACAGGAGACACTCGGATTCCAAGCTCCCAGGCTGATCTGATTACATGAATCCAACCGCCACCCCACTTGCTAAGTGCTCGTTTTATTTTTGTTACCTTGTTTATTCCTGTGAGGTAGTTAATATCTTCCCCATTTTACAGATGAGAAAACTGAGACTGGGGGAGGGGAGGCAACTGGCTCAGAGGCATGTCAGTAGCTCTAGGAAGTGTAGAGCCTTCTGCCTCCAGAGCCTTCTCTCACTATCACAGCTCTCTGAGCTCCACTTATCTCTGTAAGGATCACTGTGAAGATTAAATTAGGTCATATTTTTTCTAACGGTGGAAGTCAGGCATCTTCAGAAGCAATGCAGAAATACTTTGGGGGAAGGGAGGGGAGGCACTGAATTTTAGGCTTGCCTCTGCCATTAGGCCCTCTGTATCCCTCTGAGCAAGTTCCTTCCTCCGTCTGTGCCTCCATTTCCCCACCTATACAATTTAGAGCTGACAGACATGACCCTTCCAGGTCAAAGCTCTGGGACTCAGAGGCGGGGTTAATCATATCCTGCAAGACTGCCCCAACCTCAGCCACCAGCAGGAGCAAAAGTCTCCAAAGGGTTTTCATCTGGATAAGCCCCCAGCCCCAGCCCCCAAGAGTCCAGGCTGGGACAGTCAGGAGAAGCTACACTGCAAGGCCTGCAGCAGGACCTGGGGCCATCCCGGGTCGGCCCTGGCCCCTGGTGTGACCTTGAGCAGTCTCCTTCCCTCCCTGGGCCGACTCCCTGTCTGGAACGAGGGGTTGGGCGGTGACGTGGAAGGCTCCTGCCAGCTCTGACATTTATTATTTCAGGATCCCTCAGTCTCTCGCTGTTTTCCTTCCTGCGCTGCTGGAGCCTGTGGCGGGCTGTGCGCCCCTTCAGTTGGGCCCCTGAAGCCGTCTCCCCAGCCCGGGAACTCAGCCAGCCCTGCCAGCTCAGCCTCAGCAGCTGCCCCTTGCAGCATGGTGGGAAGCGGGGAGGAAGAGGGGTTGCAGGAAGGGAGCCGCACCCTCTGCGAGTGCTGAGGCCTCCACAAACCCCAGGTTTCCTGGCTGGGATTTTCCTCGGGAGACTGCTGGGCGGTGATGAGCTAAGAGACCAAGAACTCTGCAGGAGGATCGTTGAAGATTCCCATCTGACCCCTGGCCCCAAGCCCTGAATTCCACCCAACCCTCGGGAGAACCTGCCTGCCCTCCTGGACACAGCAGCAGAGGGCCCCACGCCACCCATCCTCTGGGTTTCCTTGTTGGCCTGGATGAATATCTCCCTGCCCCAACTCGATAGTCATCATGAATCCCTTAAACCAGGGGTCCCCAACCCCTGGACCGCAGACCGGAACCGGTCCTCGGCCTGTTAGGAACCGGGCCGCACAGCAGGAGGTGGGCGGCGGGAGAGCCAGCGAGGCTTCATCTGCCGCTCCCCGTCGCTCCCCAACGCTCCCCGTCGCTCGCATTACTGCCTGAACCAATCCCCCCATCCATGGAAAAACTGTCTTCCACAAAACCGGTCCCTGGTGCCAAACGGGTTGGGGACCGCTGCCTTAAACTCCAGTCCTCCCCAACTCTGCAGTTTCCTCAACGTGTCACGCTGTTTCCAGCCGCTAGACCTCTGCCAGGAAAGCCTTTTTCCCATTCTGCCTAGTAAACACTCCATCTTTCCCTTCTCAGCTTACAGGGCACCCCCTCCCCATCACAACAAAACTGACTTTATGCCACCCTGTGCCCACTACAGCCTTCTATCAGAGCATTCGTGGCCCTTATTTACCACGTCTGACTCTCTATGGCGCTGAAAATGCTAAAAGGGCAAGGATTGGCTCATTTGCCTTTATAGCCACAGCACCCAGCACAGGGCCTGGCACATGAGTAGCAGTAAATGTGGAATGAATGAGTGAGTAAATGAATGAATAGATACTAGCAAGGCCCTGTGGGAACACAGAAAAGGCAGCAGGGGTTAAGAATTCAGGACATCACACTGTTCTGAGGTCCAAATTCTACTTCTAATACTCTTAGTTGTGTGAACTGGGGAAAGTGACTTAGTTTCTCTGAGCCTCCATTTTCGTATCTGTCAAATGGGATAATAATAGCACTTATCTCATGAGACTGAATGTGATCGGACATTTAAGTACCTAGCCCAGTGCCAGGTATACAGGGAGGGCTGCATGATAGCCATCCTGCCCAGCAGACATCTCTGTATTCCCAGGCCCTGCGACACATCCCCAGGCTGCCAGGGGAATCACCTGGGGTGCTTAAAAAAATAAGGGTTCCAGAGCCTCACTTCAGACCTGTTAAGTCAGAGTCCCTGGGGAGGAAGAAGAGGCGTGAGAGGTAAGGCACTCAAGTGTGCTTTGAACTGCCCAGGTCCAAATCCTGGCTCTGCCACTTACTGCTAGCAGAGTTGCCCAATTTATCAAAAATAAATACAGGACACGCAGTTATATTTGAATTTCAGATAATCAATGAATAATTTTTAGTATAAGCATGTCCCATACCTTGCATGAACATCCTGTATGTTCTTTGGCAATCCTGTTTACTGGGTTATTTCATCTCTCTGTGCCTTTGATGGGGATTACATGAGTTAAAATGTATATGGGAAATGCCTACAACACTGCCTAGTGTGTTTGCTATTCCTATTTTTATTGCTTTAAAAGCAATCCAGACGATTTGGAAGAAACTTGAAAACATTATGCTAACTGAAAGAAGCCAGACACAAAAGTCCACATATTGTAGGATTCCATTGACATGAAATGTCCAGTATAGGCAAATCCACAGAGACTGAAAGTTGCCAGAGGCTGGGGGAGTGACTTCTTTTTTTTTCTTCTTTTTGCAGTACACGGGCCTCTCACTGTTGTGACCTCTCCCATTGCGGAGCATAGGCTCCGGACGCTTAGGCTCAGCGGCCATGGCTCACGGGCCCAGCCGCCCCGCGGCATGTGGGATCCTCCCAGACCAGGGCACGAACCCGTGCCCCCTGCATTGGCAGGCGGACTCTCAACCACTGCGCCACCAGGGAAGCCCGGGAGTGACTTCTAATGAGCACAGTATTTCTTTTTGGGCTGATGGAAATGTTCTAGAATTAGTGGTAATCACTGCACAATACTGTGAATAAAGACTGCCGAACTGTACACTTTAGAATGGTACATTTTATGTAATATGAATTTTTTCTCTATTTAAAAAAAATCTACCTAAAAGCAACCCAGGGGATTGTAATGTGTAGCCAAGACTGAGAATGGGGTAGGCTCTCAACGAATGTTTGATGAAGAAATGAATGGATGGGAGACAGGAGAGAGCAAAGGGCAGAGCAGAGGGGAGAACCTGCCTTGTCCAGACCTAGGCTCAGCTATTCATTCCCAGACACCCACAAGGTACACAGATTTCTCTTTTTGCTCTGGTGCCAGGACTGCACAATTTTAGTGCTTACTCACAGTAATTACCTCATCCCTGTTGCAATTATCTTCCCCTTTTCTCTGTGGTTCCTAATCTATTTAACCATCCTATATGCAGGTGTACTTGTGTTTTAAGTAAAAGGGAATTTTAAAAAATTAAATATCTGTTATGCGCCAGGTAGATGCTAGATGCTTTATATGTAATCCCCTCAAACAACCTCATAAGATAGTGATTATCACCCTGATTTGCAGATGGGGAAACCGAGGTTCAGAAAATTCAAGTCATGTGCCTGAGGTCACACAACCAATAGGAATTCAAACCCAGGTCTGCCTGACTTCACTTACGGGACAGTCTCCACAGATCTCAGCCACCCCCCCTCTATGCTGTGGGCTGTCAATCATCTTTTCATGGGCACGAGTCTTTCTTCCCAGATGCGGACCTTGTCCTGTCATCTCCATCCCCTCAGAACCTACCATCTCGCCTCGGTATACAGCAGGTGTTCAATAAATAGTGTTTAATGAATAACTAACCTTAAGGGGGCATGCAGTAGCTCACCACAATAGTTTTCCCTCTGAATGCTCATCAGAGTTGCCTGGGAACCTTCTAACTGTTCCCTTGCCCAGGCCTCACCCCTGGGAGATTCTGATTTGTAGGTCTGCATGGAGCCAACAGCATCTGAAGTTCTTAAAAGCTCGGTCAAGGTCAAAACCCAGCCCAGTTAGAAAACCTTTAGCAGCTGTTCCCAGCTCAGCCTCCTGTACCCTGCACAGTGAGGCCCACTCTCTGACCCCAGTGATGCCCACTCACAAAGTACCCAGGACAAAGGGGGCCCAGGGCCCTGCCCCAGACTCTGGAGATCTCATTGTGCCTCCGTGGGCTTCACTGCCTTCATGTACTCTGGGCCCATCAAAGGGACTTTCTAGCAAAGATGTCTGAGGACTATACTACTGAATTGCTTTTGAGGAAAGCATTTTCCTTCTGCTCTGACCTAAAGCTCCAGTTTCTGTCCCCAAATATGCCACCTCGGTGGCCAGAAACAGCTGAATACCAGGCAAGGAAGTCGGGCTCAAAGACAGCCATTTGGAGGAGGTGAGGAACCTTTGTGAGACTGGGCTTGAGGCTGACACTCCAGCAGGACCCTGTGTCCTTGTGCAGAGGCAGCCTGGAGTGGGAAGAGGCTGGGCTCAGATGGAGCTGGGTTCTAAGTCTGGCCTGGAAAACCCTCTTGGCCCAGGTCCCTGGCCACCATCCCATGTCTCTACTTCCCTTCTCAGGAATAATTCTCACCTGCCTCCTCCTCAAATCCAGTCCAGGCCAGCGTGGAAGGGAAAATAGCACTAAATCTGGGTTTTTTTCCCCCTAAATCAGTTCTCAAGGTCATCAAGGACCTCCGTGTTGCCGACGTCAGGGGTTGTGTCTCTGTCATTTTCTTATGTGACCTCTGGACATCTAGGCAGCATCCGACAAAGCTGAGCATGGCTCCCTCATCAAAACATTCCTCCCCTGGCTTCTGAGGCACGGTCCTCTCTTGATTTCCTTCCTTCCTCATTGGCAGTTCCTTCTCAGTCTCCTTCATTAACTACTCTTCCCATCCTAATCTCTCGATCCTGAGCTCCCCAGAGCTTGGGCCCAGGTCCTCTTCATTCCTTTCCTTGGGTGATTTTATCCACTCCCACTTCTTTAAAACCAGCTAATGCACTATACACATTATGTGGTTCATGGACCACCTGCATGAGCAACTCTTGGTGGTGCTGGTTAAGATGCAGATTCTCGGACACCCTCCTGCAGGCTGGTGAACCGGCCAAGGACATTTGTCGTTTTTTAAAATTAATTATTTATCTTTGGCTGCATTGGGTCTTCGTTGTTGAACGTGGGCTTTTCTCTAGTTGCGGTGAGTAGGGGCTACTCTTTTTTTTTTTTTTTTTTTTTTGCAGTATGCGGTCCTCTTACTGTTGCGGCCTCTCCCGTTGCGGAGCACAGGCTCCGGACGCGCAGGCTCAGCGGCCATGGCTCACGGGCCCAGCTGCTCTGCGGCATGTGGGATCTTCCTGGACCGGGGCACGAACCCGTGCCCCCTGCACCGGCAGGCGGACTCTCAACCACTGTGCCACCAGGGAAGCCCGGGGCTACTCTTCGTTGCGGTGCGTGGGCTTCTCATTGCGGTGGCTTTTCTTGTTGCGGAGCACGGCCTCTAGGTGCGTGGGCTTCAGTAGTTGTGGCTTGCAGGCTCTAGAGCACAGGCTCAGTAGTTGTGGCGCACGGGCTTAGTTGCTCCGCAGCATGTGGGATCTTCCCGGACCAGGGCTTGAACCCGTGTCCCCTGCATTGACAGGCAGGTTCTTAACCACTGTGCCACCATGGCAGTCCCAGACATTTGTCATTTTTGCCAGACTGGTATCTGAACCTCTCTCCTACATCTGGGAAACTACTTGCTGCACAAGTTTCAGCAGAGCTTGCCTCCTACAAAAGCTGACGAGACCAAATTCATGCTTTCCCACACTCATTTGCAGCTAGGGTACAGGTAAGTATGAGCTAGCCTTGGCCAATCAGAGGCACTCACTACAGACTTTGAATCAGGAGCAGAGAGAGTGGAAGATCATTCTTATACTGATGGCAACAGCAGTGAAGGTGCCCAGTCCCCAGGGGACAGTGGTGGTATATGCCGTGGCATTTAGTGCGAGGCAGCAGTGTCCTCGCCAGACTGGCTCAGTGGAGTGATTTTGGCTGAGATCCCCCCTGCTGCCTCGCCCCAGTTCTCTAGCTTCCCAGAAATCCTGTGAACTACTGAATATTCCCTTTCAGTGAACTCCCCTTCTGTCTAAATCGGCTCAGGTTGGTTTCTGTTACTTGCAGTAAGAAGCCTAAGTAAGAAACAGCTACTGAATCGGACTCTCTGGGAATGATGCCAGGTGATTCTTACACAGATCCGAGTTTGAAACCCACTATCTCAATGTTGACAACTCTCAAATGTGTATCTCCAGCCCACCCACTCCTTTGACCTCCAAACTCATATATCTAAATGTCTTCCTGACCACTCCACTTGTATGTCTCAAAGACCTGTAAGATCGGGCTTCCCTGGTGGCGCAGTGGTTGAGAGTCCGCCTGCCGATGCAGGGGACGCGGGTTCGTGCCCCGGTCCGGGCAGATCCCTGTAAGATCGGGCTTCCCTGGTGGCGCAGTGGTTGAGAGTCCGCCTGCCGATGCAGGGGACGCGGGTTCGTGCCCCGGTCCGGGAAGATCCCACATGCCGCGGAGCTGCTAGGCCCGTGAGCCATGGCCGCTGAGCCTGCGCGTCCGGAGCCTGTGCTCCGCGACGGGAGAGGCCGCGACAGTGAGAGGCCCGCGTACCGCAAAAAAAAAAGAAAAAAAAAAAAAGACCTGTAAGATGTAGAAACAGAATTCTTGACTCTCCTCTAAACCTGTTCCTCTCCCAGATGCCCCCTCCCTAGGAAGGGGCACTGGCATTCTTCCATTAGGAATTTGGGAACCATTCTTGACCACTCCCCACGTGCACTCCATCAACAAATCTTGATGCTACTACTTATAAAATACTTCTAGAATCTGTCCACTTCTCCACCAACCACGGCCCTACCCACAGCACCATCGTCTCTTCCATGGACAACTGCCAACAGCCTCCTTGGGTCCTCTCCTGCCCCCTCCAATCTCGTCTCCACACAGCAGCTGATATGACTGTCCTAAAATATAAATTGGATCATGTTGCTTGCCTGCAAAATAAATAAAATCCAAACTTGCCACCAGGGCCTACAAACCTGAATACGATCTGGCTCCAGCCTAACCTTCCCAAACTCATCTGTTGTCACTTTTCCATTTGCCATCGCTATGCTTCTGCTCCTCTGGCCTCCTTTCAGTGTCACAAATACTTTAGGTTCTTTACTGACTCAGGGCCTTTGCCTAAGATGTGCCCTCCAACTGGAGCACCCTCACACCATTATTCTCTATTAATGCTCCTTTCCAGGTTTCTTCTTTTCTTTTTTTGTTACTCCCATTGATATTTTCCGAGCTCCTACTATGGTGCTGTGGTAAATACTAGGGATAAAATGGTGAGATAGGTTATTTTCTCATGGAAGTCAAAATCTAGTGAGAAATCAGATTTTAATAAAGTAATTATGCAAATAAATGTAAAATTTATCTAGGATGTGGGCTGCAAAGGAGAGAGACACACGGTGCTATTAGGGGGAACTGAGCTATAGAGTAAATGTGGAAAGACAAGTTAGGAGGCCAGTGCAGTGTTCCAGGGGAGAGGTGACGGTGATGTGGACTAGGGTAGCGATGTAGAGAAGTAGATGGACAGCAGAGATGTTTAGAAGGTAACACTGATGAGCCTTGGTGAGGAAGGGTGCATGTGGAGCTTCTGGCTTGCTTACCAGAAGAGAGGGAGGGACCACTCTCTGAGAAGGGAACACCAGAATGGCCAGCCTGGGGTGGGGGGGAACCATGAATGTAGCTTTGGACACATTGAGATGTCCAAATGAAAGAGCTGAGTGAGCAGTTGGACATGAGGGTCTGGGCTAAAGGTACAAATGTGTGAGTCACCTGAAGATGGAAGAGGACTGAACCCATGGGTGTGGATGAGATTGCCTGGGGAGAGAGGCTAGCATGCCAAGAGATGAGGACCCAGGACCAAACCTCAAGGCAGGCCTGGACAGGGAGAATGAGCCTTCATGACATTTATTACACGTGTAATTGCTAACTTGTTTGTTTACCTGTTTACTGCCTGTCTTCCCCAGAAGACTGTAAGCTCAGTAGAGCAGGGACTGCGTCTCTTTAACAAGCAATGTGTCTACCCAGTGCCTAACACAGGGCCTGGCATGGAGCGGTTCCCGTGCATGATGCTGGCCACTGTGTCCCTCGGCAGGGCCGGCCTCATCCACTCCTTAGATAACATGTGCTACACTGGTCTCCACTGTCCAGCAAAAAGCCCAAATGCCTAAATGACATTCAAGGCCCTCCAAGTCATGCTGTACCCCCTGAGCTCTCCAATCCATCTTTTTAATTCCACTACACCTGAGCTTTCCAAACTGGGGTTCCTTTACACCTGAATAACCAGAGGCACAAAACAGGATGAACACAGTGCCTCTCCCTGGAGCCTAGATTGTGCCAAATGAAGAGAAATGGCCATGGACACATGGGGGTGCGGGTGGGGACTTTCCAGGCCCTGCTCCTTTTCTCCAAGAAGTGTCCCCTTCCACAATGTAGGTCTCTGTGGCCATGTTTCCCTGCCTGAGTTAATCCCTCCATGACCTCTGCTGATGAAACCAGGGGTGGGGACCCAGCTTCTGGAACCAATCCAGAAGCTGGGCTGGGCCATCAACCTCTCTGCCAGGAACTTGGACGCAAGACTGGCTTGGTTGTCTTTAGATGCTGGACCAGTGAGGTCACGTGAATGTGGGGGCTGAAGATGCCTGATTTCCCCAGAAGACTGTGTGATGCCCTTTGGGGCCTGTGTGATGACAAGTGAGCAAAAGCACTGTTTAGCTGTGCGGAAAGAAACAAGAGGCAAGAGACAGCGGGAATGAGGAAGCAGCTGCCTTTGTTCCTGATGATTTCCCAGATTCAAATGAGGCCCTGGTGAGGCCCGAGTGAGGTCTACTTTGAACTACTATTCTTCAGTCCCATGAGGCACCTCTAGATCCTTAAAACAAATTTCCCTTCAACATAAGCTTTAGAGGGTTTCTGTTTCTTGCAGACAAAAAAAAAAATCTCTAAGATTACATAATTTTTATTATTTTTTGCAAAATAAAAATGTTATTATTTTGGTAAAACAAACATCAACACATGATGAAGCAGAATGGAAAATTCACAAGAATATTAAGAATTAAGAATGAAATCCTTTCTAAAATAAGATTCAAAAACACTAAAGTCACAAAGGAAAAGATAAATTTGACTCCAGTGAAACTTAAAACTATGCATTATAAGACATGATACCGACTTAGGCAAACACTCCTCTTAACCACCACCCCTTTATTGATAATACATTTTCTCTGAGGACAGATATTGGGAAGCATGCACATTTCCATAGCAGTTACCTCTGGGGAGAGTACAGGAATCGTGAGACATGGTCAGAGGTGACTTTAGTCTTTTCTGTTATGTATTTTAAATTTTTAATTAAAAATTAGTATGTCTTTTGTTCAATTAAAACTTCATTAAATCTCAAAAAATATATATAAAACACAAGCCTTTGAAGATCCCCTGTTTGTGGTGGACTGCTTCATCCAAGGCCCACTGGGAGATTTAAGTTCACTAGTAGTTTGAGACACATGATATAGCATGAATTGTCAGCACTGTCACAGTGGCTTACTTGGTTCCTGAATATGCTTTCTTCCCATCTGTCTCCAAATTCACTCACTTGTCCTCTCCACTTAATGGAGTTCTTGCATCCTTCGAGACCCATCTAGAAGTGTCACATCCTCCAGGAAGCTCTCCCTGACTGCACCAGTCCTCACTGCTCTCTCTCTCCCTCGCTCCACTGGCCTCTTATAGCACTAACCATACCTTCTCTGTATACCCTGGACAGACTCCTGGGGTTCCACTTATCTCGCTAAGACAGGCTACATCTCCCCAACCAGCCAGCAAAGCTGAGCAGCATCTTTATGTCCTTGGTGCCTAGCAGAGAAATGGCATGGAGAACTGACATAGCACAGGCCTTAAAGTCAGACTAAGACATTATGTGGCACAATGCAACTGCCTTAGCTTCCCTGGGCCCATTTTCACCTGTGTTATTGTGAATATCAATGAGATGATGGATGTAAAGGGGCCCAGGACAGGAAGAAGACCGTTGACAGAATGATCATCTGTCGTAATACTCCCTCACATCTGAGCAGCTTTTCATTAAAAACAAAAAACATTTAACAACCCAGAGAGGTAAGCAAGGAAGGTGAAATTTTAAGGGTGAAATAACTAAGGTTCAGAGAAATTACATTGGGACTTTAGAAGGAAAGAGAATAGGACCAGGGGTTAGAACATTTGGGTAGAAATGCCAGTTCTTCCACTACCCAGCTGTGGGAGCTTAGATAAGTCTGTAGCACTCTCTGGACATCAGTTTTCACATCTTAAATGAGAGAGTTCCTAGGTGATCTCTACCTTAAAGGGTCCCTCAGCACTGACATTCTAGCTTCCTGTAACCTGCCCAAGGTCCTTCCTAGCAGGACTGCAAAAAAAGACTTCAAGTCCCAGGACAGAGTCCCTAGTTACTCCCAGGAAACCAGCTGGGACTGGAATACTTGCTTTGAGAATCAGTCAAATTTTGATTCTGCCAAATGGAGCTTCAAGCCTGGGGGTTAGTCATGCCCAGAACTGAGATCGGGGTAATGACAGCATCAAACTACATGTAAATATAAACACAAATGCAAAGCCAAACAGGAAACCTCAGGAAAGTCCAATCCAAAGGTCAGATTCTAACTTTTGAGGCACTGAAATGCTGAAGAGAAAAACTGTATTTGGGTGTCAGAAACCTTTCTATTGCAAAAATGAACCTTTGCGCGCACCAAACTAAAGTCCCAAAGGCAAAGGAGACTGGGTTTTGTCTGGCCTCACCTGGGGTAAAGCTGAGCCCTGACGGGAGTCTGCTGTGGCCTCCAGATCCATCCTAAGGGCTCTCTCCCCCAGGCACACACAAGTGCTTACACACAGGAAGCCAGGCAAGGCCAGATGCACGGGCATAAATGGGCATTTCTGTCCCTGGAGAAGGGTTCACAGTACAGCCCTTTCTCCTGATCCTGCTCTAACATTTTAATGAGCAACCCAGAGAAGAGTGTGAACTGTGAAAACCCGAAGGATGCTGATCGTACTGACCTCTTCCAGGTCACAAGATGAAGACAAACCTCAGGAAGCTCTCTCTCCTCAGGATGAGGCTCTGAGGCAGTTTCCCTGTGAGCCTCCAGTAAAATACAATCTACATTCATAGGCGGTGGACTCTAAGCTACTGGTTCTGCCCAAGGAAGGAAGCCAAAGCTTCTTATTTTAATTAAAACATGTACCCCCACTATATGCAAAGCACTAGGCTAGGCTCTGTGAGAGAAATGAGGACAAAAGAGACCCAGTCCCTATCTAAAGAGGTCTGTCAATTAACCCCATAATCATTCCACTAATCAAAATGCATGCCTTACATCATGGCCTCATGTAATACCATAGTCCTGTGAGGTAAACATTATTATCCCCACTTTATAGATGCCAAAAGTGGGCACAAACAGATCAGGTCACGTGCCCAAGCTCACACGGCTGGCAAACTGCAGAGCCAAAATTTGAACACAGGTCTGCCTTCCCCAAAGTGGGTGATCTTTCCACAGTCCTCTATCACCCTTACCAAGTGATACACACAGACTGTGGGATGGGGGTTCAGACTGCTGGGGAGAGGAGAAGGGATTTCCTAAGACATTGGCCCAGGGTATTATGAACTATAAATCTTTGTATCTACCACACAGTAGGTGCTCAATATTCTTATGGTGAAGGATGGAAGGTGAGAGCTGCTGTTGAGGTCCAAAATGCCACCCCAATTCAGGGCATCTTCTGATAGGGAGCTGCAAAAACACATTATTCTCCTTTGGCCCAAAGCCTCAGGGTGTCTGCCCTAGAATATTCCTGCAGAGGAGGCCAGGGAAAGTGCAGCGGGTCTGAAGAAAAGGAACTAACTCCAATGAGCAGGGGAACGGGGTGGGGCAGCCTGCAAGGGCCAGAGAAAAGGCCTGGGATGCATTTCTGGAAAAGACAAAGAGGAGAGGGGAGGGGAAGGAGACTGTAAGCTTGTGAACAGCCTGGCCAAGGTGAACCCCGGCTCCTGGCGCCTTCTCATTCGCATTCATTCCACAAACACCGGCCAAATCTCAGAACCAGCAGTCTGGGGGAGGGCGCCTCACTGCTCACAGGGAGAAGTTAAGTTCAGGACTGAGGCTGGAAGGTCTGCTTCGCAGGAGAGTGACTTGGGGGACGAACTTGTGGGGCTCCAAAGATGAAAACCCAAACAGATTCAGTGAGGCGCTGAGCAAACCCACAAGCGACGGCGCGGCAGGTCACGAAGAGCACTGGGGGTATGTCGCTCGACCTGTGAAGTCTGTCGTCGAGGTGACCTCGAGGACCCCCAAATGGTCCCTCGGGCCCTCCCCCAAACACTCGACGGTGAGGACGCAGATGTTTGAGATGCACTCTGTTCTCACAGCTCTAGGGAGGGGGAAGGTTTCTGGGGCGCGGTAAGGAGAGCCATCGCAGTTCCGGTCACGCCTGTGAAGGTCAAGGCGAAGCCCTGCCGAGACCCCAGACCCCTCCCGCCTCGGCCCCCTCACCTCCTCCCGCGCTAGTGCTGCCCCGCGGTACCGGGGCATCTTGGCGGCGAAGGCGGCAGCCCCGGCCGGGGAGCTGAGGTCCTCTGCAGTGACGGCCAGGAACTCTGCGACGCTGAGCTGCTCGGGCATGGCGGGCGCGTGGTGGGGGCGCCGGGGCTGCCGGAGTGGGACTCGGGGGTCGCTCGCCGCAGTGCTCTGGGCCGGCCTCCCAGCCCGCCGCGGTCGCCGTCCTGGCCTCCGCGCCGCCCCGCCCCCTCCGCGCCGCCCCGCCCCCGACTGCCTTTGCCCCGCACAGCCGCGTC
>NW_006786690.1:3781644-3828568 GCF_000442215.2 Lipotes vexillifer | reverse complement strand
CTCCACCCGCTTCCCGGCCCCGCCCACGGCCTTCCAGCCTCTCTCCCCACCTTATCCTGGACGGCCCGTCTCCCGGCCCTCGCGGGCCTCCCAGCCCTGAGAGTCCCGCCCCTGGCCCCTCGCCCGGCTCCTCGGCCCAGCCCTCTGGCCTCCCATCCCCAGAGAGCTCCGCCCCTGGCTCACTTCCCCGCCCTCGGCCCCTCACCCGGCTCCGCGGCCCCGCCCCATGCTTCTCTGCAGGGTCCTTTGGCCTCCCTTTCTTAAAGCTGCCTCCTTCTCGGCGCGTCCACGGCTCTGCCTCTTTGTCCCGCTCCCGGGCCTCCGAAGTCACCCTGCCTCCCAAAGCCTCGGTGCCCTATCTCCGTATCCCTCCTTAATGCGCCTTGCGTTTCCCTCTCCTACCCATTAGTTCCCAGTCCTCATGACCTCACCCCTTGAGCTTCACCCTCACACAGCCCCTCTTCTCTCTCCCAAGCCCGGGGTGGTGGCGGGGAGGATCTCGGTGCCCCGCTCCGCCCCGAGTCGCCCCACCCCTCCCTTGCTCCGCATACCCCGCTCTCGGCCTCTGCTCCGCGTGCAGCCAGGGCCGCCCAATCGCCCCTTCGCTCCTCCCCTAAATAGTGTGCCCCGCCTCCAGGGTCTTTGTGGCTCGGCGCTTCGGATAGCTGTGTGATTTGGGGGAAATTACATCCCTTCTTGGAACCTCAGTTTTCTTCTCTGAAAAATGCCAAGTCTAATGCTCACTTGGTTGTGATGTTACGAGGAGGGAACCTTACACGTGCGTGTACCCAATAGGCGCTCAGGAACTGGCTCCCTCTTATCTGGCCTTCTCACCCACACCTTCATTCTTTCTGGGCTCAGTCTCCTGCCTTTCACTCCTCAACCCGGCTCACCAACCCCACCAGGCTAAAGATTGCCAGTCCTCCCCACCCACTATCCTCTGCCTCTTGGGAACCACCTATATGTTTGGGTGGATGAGGGATGGTGTTCAGGATAAAAATCCACTTAGATTTAGTTCTGGAGCCTGAAGTCCTCTGGAAAATATCAGGGAAGCACTGCGGTGAAGAACGGTGGCTTTGGAGTCAGATAGGTCTAAGTCCCCATCCCCGTGCTGCTGTTGACCAGCTGTGTACAGCTGAGTAAATTGCTTGCTTCTCTAAGCCTGAATTTTCCACCTCTTGAAATGGCCTAATGGTATTTCACCCCACTAAGTGACTGAGAGGATTATGTAGTTTGCGTGAAAAAAAAAAACCAAAAACTGAAAAGATATACACTAAAATATTTCCAGCTGAGGATGTTATGAGTAATTTCTTCTTTTAGCTAATCTGTCTATCCTAACATTTTGGTAATGAATTTATACTATTTGTGGAATAGAATTGAAAGTTGGAAAAAAATGTGTACAATCTGGTGGAGGAGACAGGACCAATAGGCTGTGAAATACAACTCTGGTTCACCCCTCAGTCACCCTTCAACCCACTCTAGCCTGTTTTCAGCCCGAACTACTGCAAACAGTAATTTCATTTTTTGAAAAAGGACCATTTTCCTCGGTGGTCCTCCTCCTCTCTGACTGCTCCTTCTTAGGGCCCTTTCTGAGGTGCACTTCCTCTGCGTGTATCTTAAATGCTGGACCCTCTGCTCTTCTCACTCTACTCAGGCTTCCTGAACACCTTCATCCATCTCCACCAGCTTTCTTTACACCATTGATGTTGACGTCTCCTGTATTCAACTCCTCTGTAACAAATTAACGCAAACTTGGTGGCTTAAAACAACACATTTATTCTCTTACAATCCTGGAGGTCAGAAGTCTGAAGTGAGTTTCACTGGAGTGAAGTCAAGGTAGCGGCAGGGCCACACTCCCTCCAAATGCTCTAGGGGAGCATCTGTTTCCTCACCTTTTCCAGCTTCTAGAACTGCATGCCTTGCATTCTTTGGCCTGTGGCCAAGTTCCTCCATCTTAAAGGGCATCTTGCTTCTGTGTCATATTACCTTCTTTTCTGTGGTCAAATCTCCCTTGATCTCCAACTTATAAGCACGTTTATGGTTACATTTTTGGCCCACCCAGATGATCCAGGATAATCTCCCCATCTCAGGAACCTTAAATTAATCACATCTGCAAAATTCCTTTTGCCATATAAGATAACATTTACAGGTTCCAGGGATTAGGACCTGGGTATCTTTGCAGGCCATTACTGAGCCTACCACATTTTCCAAGGCTGAAGATCTACGTATCCAACCATTTATAGGATGGTTTCATGTGACTCTCTTACAGACAGTCTCTACGTCCAAAACCGAACTGGGCATCTTGTACCTCCCTTCTGGTCCCAGCTCCTTCACTGTCCCTGTCTTGGTGGAAGGCACCACTGTGCACTCCCTGAGGATTATCCTCCCCAACTCCTTCCACCAACTTACACTCAATCGTTATCACTACCTCCTGAATGTCTCACAAATATAGCCACCTTCTCCAGCTCCTGGCCAACCCCAGTCCAGGCCACACTATCTCTTACCTCCTCACCAGTCTCTCTGTGCCCAGTCTTGCATATCTGATCTGTTGCTCCCCTGATTAGAACTCTTCAATGGCCCCCATTGCTCTCTGGATGAAAGGCAAACTTTTTTCATGGCTACCTGGTCCTGCATGATCTTTTGCTCCTGCCGTTTTCATTTTCTTCCTTACCTCTCACGCCTCCTTTCCTGCCATGAGCCAAGCTCTCTCATTATTCTTCCTTCTGCCCATAACACTCCCCGACCTCCTTTCAACTGCTCAAATTAGTTGTCAGTTCCTCCAGGAAGCCTTCCCCAATGTCATTCTTGGAACTCCCACAGGACCCAGTATCCCCTGCCCCAGCACTTCTCACTGAGAACTGCAATCACCTGTTTGCTGGTCTGGGTCTCTGGCCCACTTATTTATTTATTGAGCACTTACTATATACTAGTCACAGTGCCAAGGACTATACAAGCAATAGCTCACTCAATATCCACAACAACCCAAGGAGTCGGGGAACATTATTCTTCCCATCTCTGTGTTATAGGTGGGAAAACCAAGGCTTAGAGGGGTTAATTTGTATAAAGTCAGAATGAAAATATAACCAAGATTTCAACCAAAGTCTGCATGACTCCAAAGCTTTTGTTTTATTATTAAGCACCAAACTATGCCACCTAACTAGAAAATATTGCCTCTTATAAGTAGATATACATGTTCCATATATTCTCTCCTATAATTAAAACATGCCACCAACCAGAGGCAGAATACTATCATAATATCTTGCAGGCTAACAAATTATTACTATTTTGTAAAGCAAATTCTTCAATGTCAAATCCTCTATCAGATACTCAAACCAAGAGACACATACTGCTGAGGATGGGCCACTTTCTGAAGCATAATTTTTATTTCAAGACTTCTGGGAGAAACCGAATAATAAATGGTAAGTAAATTACAGTATTATTTGGAAATAAGATAAACCCAGAGCTATATCAGGGTAGGTTGCAAAACTTTTAGGAATTTTTAGAGAAAACATGTGCCTTCAAGGAAATTTCAGTTGCTTCTAGGTATTTCCCCAGACCATCCCACATAAACATTCACTTTACTAAGGCTATTTCAAGGAAAGAATTTGAGACACACTACTTATAAAATTGCTGTTTCTAAGTCCCTGGACCAACCAGTGCAAATCCAGCTCCCTGGAATTCACTTGTTCACTCAATAAACATTTATCAAGCAGTTCTAGGTGTATTCCTGAGTGGAAAATGACAACTGGGGAGGCTTTGGATACAAAGGTGGGCAAGATATGGAGCAGTTCTCAGGGAACTTGTACCCAAACAATCATACAATGCAAATTATAAATGCCCTTAACGAGGTATTAGGGAATTAGGGGTGGGGAGGGGACAAGAGTCCTTTCCCTGTCTGGCTCAGGGAAGATGGGGCAGCTTCAGAGAAGAACGGCACCTGAGCTGAGCCCTGAAGGATCTGAGGGAGTTGGGACAGAATGAGCGAAGAATAAAACAGTACAGAAAAGTCCATTCCCATCAGTGTGGGAGCGGCTGGGCCCGTGAGGAATGGCCGCTGAGCCTGCGCGTCCGGAGCCTGTGCTCTGCAACGGGAGAGGCCACAACAGTGAGAGGCCCGCGTACTGCAAAAAAAGAGTAAGAATCCCAGTGTTTGATGTACCTAATGCAAATACTCTCTTTTAGCTTCATAACATTTATTTATTTTTATTATTATTATTTTAAAATTTATTTATTTAATTAATTTATTTTTGACTGTGTTGTGTCTTCATTGCTGTTTGCGGGCTTTCTCTACTTGTGGCGAGCGGGGGCTACTCTTCGTTGCGGTGCGTGGCTTCTCATTGCAGTGGCTTCTCTTGTTGCGGAGCACGGGCTCTAGGCACGCGGGCTTCAGTAGTTGTGGCACGCGGGCTCAGTAGTTGTGGCTCGTGGCCTCTAGAGCGCAGGCTCAGTAGTTGTGGCACACGGGCTTAGTTGCTCCAGGGCATGTGGGATCTTCCCGGACCAGGGCTTGAACCTGTGTCCCATGCATTGGCAGATGGATTCTTAACCACTGCGCCTCCAGGGAAGCCCTGCTTCATAACTTTTAAAATAGAACCTCTTAAGATAGCTTCTCTTTATTTCTGCCTGCAACCAGTAGTATAGAGTCTGGAGCAGCTGCTTGGACAACTGTTCACTGGCATCATTGGATTATTGTGCTTGATTTTGGGTCATGGGTAAACTGCCATCTGTCAAGAGGAGAATCCAGGATGTTGCTGGGACTGAGCAGCAGGGAGAGTGAGAAATGAACTCAGAGTGGCCCTGGAGGCAGCTCCAAGGAGCCAGTGGGCAGAGCAGTAGGAGTTTAGGAAGGAGGCCATGCCTGTACTCTGATATTCTCTTAAACTACCACTGATCAGGCTTTTGCTCCCACTAACCACTGAAACTGCTCTCATCAAGGTCACCAGAGACCACCATGGTCCTGAACCCAATAATCACTGCTCAGTTCTCACCACGCTTGGCCCCCCAGAAGCTTCCTCCACGCTACACTTTCTTCACTTGGCCCCCAGGACACCACACTATTTTGATTTTCTTCCTCCCTCACTGATGCCTCCTTCTTGATCTCCCTTTCTGGTTCTTCCTGTACTTTGTGATTTCTTAACACTGAGGACCCAGTCCTTGGTCTTCTACCCGCCTACCTCCATGCTCACTCCCTTGATGATCTCATCCAGTCCCATGACTTTAAATACCATTTAGATCCTGATGATTCCCAAACCTATAACTCCAGCCTGGACCTCTCCCCTGAACTCCAGATTCCCATATCCCACCACCTCCTTGACACTCCCACCGGGAAATCTAATAGTGCATCTTGAACTTAATATGTTCAAAGCTGAGCTCCTGATTTCCCTTCCCAAACCTCTTTCCCCACATCAGGAGATCTGTTGGCTCTTCCCCCCAGATAGATTCAGAATCCACCACCCCACGTCACTGATCCAAGCCACATTGTCTCTTGCCTGCCTTCCTTTGGGTGCCTTCTGATCGGTCTCTGCTTCCACCCTTTGCCCCTCTACAGGCTATTTTCAACAGAGCAGCAAGTGAGCCTTTGAAATGTCATGTCAGGGGCTTCCCTGGTGGCGCTGTGGTTAAGACTCCACCTGCCAACGCAGGGGACATGGCTTTGAGCCATGGTTGGGGAAGATCCCACATGCCGTGGAGCAACTAAGCCCGTGTGCCACAACTACTGAGCCTGCGCTCTAGACCCCATGCGCCGCAACTACTGAAGCCTGTGCACCTAGAACCCATGCTCCGCAACAAGAGAAGCCACCACAGTGAGAAGCCTGCGCACCGCAAAGAAGAGTAGCCCCTGCTCGCTGCAACTAGAGAAAGTCCGCGCGCGGCAACGAAGGCCCAATGCAGCCAAAAATAAAATAAATAAATAAAATTTAAAAATATGTCATGTCAGATTATGTAGTTTCACACCTCAAAACCCTCTAATGGCTCCTCATTTCACCCAGACTAAAAGCCAAGTCCTCGCATGGCCTGCAAGCCCTGTATAATCTGTCACTCTCTGACCTCATCCACTCTTCCCCACGTTCTCCACCTCTGTTCCAGTCACACTGATGTCCTTGTTCCTTGAATGCACTAGGCACACTCCTGCCTCAGGACCTTTGCACTGGCTGCTCCTCCTGCCTAGAATGCTCTTCCCCTGGATATCCACATGGCCAACTCCCTCTCTTTTTTTCATCTTAGCTCAACTGTCACCACCTGACCATCCTATTTAAAACTGCAATCTCCTGCCTCTTCCGCACGCTCTCGATCACACTTACCCTGCTCTATTTTTCCCTATTGAGCACCTTTTAATACTTGTACCTTTTCACATGCTGCTTTTCTTATTGGTTTATTGTTTGCTCCCTCCATTAGAATGTAAGTTCTGTGAGAGTAGGAGCTTCTTTGTCCTGATTAGGGCTTTGTGGGGAACGAGGTTATGTGCCTAGGCTTTGGAGCCAGACTGCCTGGGTTTGAATCCTGGCTTTGCCATCAACCTTGGGTAAATAGCTTAATCTCTGTGAGCCTCAGTTTCCTCATCTGCAAAATGGGGGAATAATGGTGCCTCCCTCAAAGGGTTATAGAAATGATTAAGTGAGATAATGGATGTACAGGATTTAGCAGTAGTGCCTGGCATACAGTATGTGTCTTAGCTCAATGTGTGTTAGTTATTGTCCACTGCATGTCTGGTCCATAGGAGGCATGCAATAAATATTTGATCAATCGAGTAGGTGTTATTAACCCCCATTTTACTGATGCCCAAAGTTACATGCTCAGTGAGTGGCAGGGGCAGGTTTAGAATCCAGGCTTATTTGCCATCAAAATCCCTGCTTCAGGGACTTCCCTGGTGGCACAGTGGTTAAGAATCCGCCTGCCAATGCAGGGGACACGGGTTCGAGCCCTCGTCTGGGAAGATCCCACACGCCGTGGAGCAACTAAGCCCGTGCACCACAACTACTGAGGCTGCACTCTAGAGCTCACATGCCACAACTACTGAGCCCACGTGCCACAACTACTGAAGCCCGCGCTCCTAGAGCCTGTACTCCGCAACAGGAGAAGACACCGCAATGAGAAGCCTGCACACTGCAACGAAGCGTGGTCCCTGCTCGCCGCAACTAGAGAAAGCCTGCATGCAGCAACGAAGACCCAATGCAGCCAAATAAATAAAATAAAAAATATAAATAAATTTATTTTAAAAAAACCCTGCTTCATCCACTGATCCATAATCTACCTTCTGGTGGTAGGTTCTAGGCTCACCTCCAGGGAGTGGAGAGCTCATGTTCCATGTCATGGACAAGATGACCAGAAGAAGTGAAAATGAGGACCGCCAAGGGAAGTGGATACAAAGAGGGGCTCCACCTCCCCCTTAGGATCGAGCCCATGCTCCTTTGCGTGGCCACAAGCCCCTTCCCCACCTAGCCCCATCTGCCTCTCCAATCCTCTCTCAGGAGAAGAAAACCAACCTCAGTCCAGTTCCTGAGGCTACCTCTCTTCGCATGCACAGCCTGTTCCTTCTGCCTGCATTACTTTCCCAGCTTCTTTGCCTGCTGACCTCCTATTCATTCTCATAACTCAGATGTCACAGATGTCACTGCCTCAGAAAGCCTCCCCTGATGCCCTGAGATGGTTTGGTGCCCTTCCCTTTGGTACCCCTGTGCCTCCTCATCATGTCTCACTTTGTTTCCTTGCTTCCCCCTCACTCCCTGTGTATGAAGACCCACCCCTATCTACCCTTCGCTAGAATGAGAGCTATATGACCCTGTGGCCTCAAGTTGCACAAGATGTTTTCTACCCAAAGATCCCCCAGGAACTGGAAAGTACCCAAGAGCCAAAGGAAGCTACTCTTCAGGGCCAAATGGTCTTTGTTTGCATATCCTCAGTTCAAGCCACCATCAGAGACTAATCTCAGAATCTCAACTCTTAAATTCCCTTGAGAGGGAGTTGCATGGCCCCAGCCTGCCTCAGAAGAAGCTCCCAAGCCTCCCGCTGCACACTTGACTGTGAATTGCAGTCTACATCATGGCGCCCCCTAGAGGGGAGCAGTGCACAGCCTGCCCAGCTGGAAGGCTGGGCACAGTAACACTGAGTGTCCACTAGGGTGGGCCAGGCTCCCTGGGAGCTGTGGGAGCTGCCTACACCGTATAGACTACAGGGCACCTATAGGGGCAATTAGCAGAGAAAGGTGTGGACTGATCAGATATACAAAGATCTGTAGTTGTCATCAGAGTCCCAAAGGGTTCACAAACCCATAAGAGTTTTAAAATTCCTAAGGAGATATTTGGTGAACGCATAAAAATATTCATATTAAAAGGGTATGTACGTGGGCTTCCCTGGTGGCACAGTGGTCAAGAATCCGCCTGCCAATGCAGGGGACGCGGGTTTGAGCCCTGGTCTGGGAAGATCCCACATGCTGCGGAGGAACTAAGCCCGTGTGCCACAACTACTGAGACCACGTGCCACAACTACTGAAGCCCACACGCCTAGAGCCTGTGCTCCGCAACAAGAGAAGCTACTGCAATGAGAAGCCTGTACACCACAACGAAGAGTAGCCCCTGCTCGCTGCAACTAGAGAAAGCCCGTGTGCAGCAACGAAGACCCAATGCAGCCAAAAATAAATAAGTAAAATAAATAAATTTATATATTAAAAAAAGGGTAGGTACATGAATCCATCTGCACAGCCCGCCACCACCATTGTTTCTGAGAAGGGTGCTTGAGATGGGGTGGGTTTCCCAGGATATGAAATAAAAATGAAAATAATGGGGCTTCCCTGGTGGCGCAGTGGTTGGGGGTCCGCCTGCCAATGCTCTGGTCCAGGAGGATCCCACATGCCGCGGAGCAGCTGGGCCCGTGAGCCATGGCCGCTAAGCCTGCATATCCGGAGCCTGTGCTCCGCAACAGGAGAGGCCACGACGGTGAGAGGCCTGCGTACTACACACACACACACACACACACACACACACACACACACACACACACACACACAAATAATAATGATATCAGCTATCAGATTTACTCAGTGTAGGTACTTTTCTAAGCCCATTACATACAATAACTCATAGAATGCTCTCATAGGTAGGTACTGTTATTATCCCCATTTTGTAGAATAGGAAACTAAGATAGGAGCAGTAAGGAACTTACCCAAGGTGATCAGTACTCAAGTGATGGAACCAGGGGACAAACACAGGGAATGTGGCTATAAACCGGTGTCCAGTGCCTGCACGTCTATCTCCCGCCTAGATGAAAGCAGATTCAAGCCGGGGTGGATAACTAAGTCCAAGTTGTCTTCACCAACTTCCTCACTGGAGGGGGAGGATAGCCAGTCTTCCAACCCTCTGCCCCTGCTCCAGCCAGAAGGGCCCCCAGCACCTTTGGCTGAAGCCCATCCAGGCAACTTGGAGTAGAGACTATCATGTAAAGTCTTTTCTCAAGCCTAGTGGGGAGAACCTTTGGAGACAGGCCTGCGTTTCCATCCTGGCTGTGCTCCTTATTAGCGTGGGCAAGGCTCCATTTCTCCAATGGAAAATGGACAGAATAGTGCCTGTCTCATGGGGTTGTTGTGAGGATTAAAGGTGAGCATGCTCATAAAGTACACAACGCTGTAAGCACTCAGAAAGCAGTCACTGCTCTTTTCATTCACCTTCGGTTGAAGAAAAGAAAATGCCTTACAATTTTTTGGAGGTGTATCTTATAGCTCTGGAGGTTGGAAGTCTGAAATGGGTTACCGGGCTAAAATCAAGATGTTGGATGGACTGTGTCCCTTCTGGAAGCTCTAGGGAAAAATCCATTTCCTTGCTTTTCCAGCTTCTAGAGGGTATCTACATTCCTGGTCGTGACCCCTTCCTCCATCTTCAAAGCCAGCAGTTTAGCACCTTGAACTCTCTCACTGATTCTGACACTGACTCTCCCTCCTTTTCACATATAACGAATCTTGTGATTCCATTGGGCCCACCTAGATAATCCAGGATACTCTCTCCATCCCAAGGTCAGCTGATTAGCAACCTTAATTCTATTTGCGATTATAAATTCCCCTTGCTATGTAATATAACATATTCATAGGCTCTGGGGATTAGGGCATGGACACCTTTGGAAGGCCATTACTCTGTCTACCACAGTGGTAAGAAAACAGTGTTGTTGGGCAATGACATAGTGGGACTTTGAGCCATGAGCACACCTGTGCTCAAAAACCTACATGGCTCCCACTGCCTCCAGGAAAAGGGCCAGACTTCTCAGCCTGGCAGGCAAGGCCTTTCATGAACTGGCCTCCATCCCATTTACGAACAGGCACTTTCTGGTCTCCTTGCCTCTGCTCTACCTGAAAGTCCTTTTCTTCCAGTTATGATCATTCAAGTCCTTCCATTCATCATCGCCAAGTTCAAATCTCATCTTTTCCGTGAAACCTCTTCAGAACCCCCAGAATGACTTTTCCTCCTCTGACACTATTACAGAATGTCTGGACTGGAGTTATTTGTGTATGTCCCAGTTTGGGTTGGTCCCCATCTGACTGCGGGCAGCTGAAGTACAGAGACTACTGTAGCAATGGTCTGTGGTTCTCACACTTGAGTGTGCATCAGAATCACCTGGAGGGCTTGTTAAAATACAGGCTTCAGGGCCCAACATCCAGAATTTCAGATTCAGTAGATCTTCAGTGGGACCTGGAAATCTGAATTTCTAACAAGTGCCCAGGTGACCCTGATGCTGTTGGTATGGGGAACGCACTTCAAGGGCCACAAGCATGGAAGTTGAGGTGATGGCATGAGGCTAGACTTGGATCTCAGCTCTGCCTTTCATTGCACGACTTTGGATACATCCCTTGCTCTCTCCGAGCTGCTGGCTCATCTCTAAAAGGATTCCCTGCGGGCTTCGCTGGTGGCGCAGTGGTTGAGAGTCCGCCTGCCGATGCAGGGGACACGGGTTCGTGCCCCGGTCCGGGAGGATCCCACATGCCGCGGAGCGGCTGGGCCTGTGAGCCATGGCCGCTGGGCCTGCGCGTCTGGAGCCTGTGCTCCGCAATGGGAGAGGCCACAACAGTGAGAGGCCTGCGTACTGCAAAAAAAAACAAAAAACAAAAAACAAAAAACAAAAACAAAATAAAAGGATTCCCTGCATTTGGATTCCTTCCCTATCCCGTTGGGTTGATGTAAGGAGCAACAGGCTTAGGACAGTGCTATGTACCTTTCTGGAACTGAGTAACTGGCATAGAGCTCTATGTCTATAATTTCCCTCTCCCTGTATTTTGGCTTCCTAGTGGGTGTTTAATAAAAACTTGTGAGTTGGTTTTAGGGAAAACTACTGACTTTGACCCTGATGAAAAATGTTGGCAAAACAAGAAGAGCTAAAATAGCCAAGTTGCATATGTCTGGGTCAAAGGAATCCTAATTACCTTCACACTGGGGAGCATTTTCCTTCCATGACTGGTGACCACACAGTACAATAACAATCATGTGTATCGTCACAACGGACTGCAGATCAACTGTGTTCTAAGTTCATGGGCATTTATCCAACAAATGCTTCCCCAGCACCTCCAAGGAGCCAGCCTGGTGCCCACTGCCTGGAGCAGAAGACTCCTTGTGGCTGGGACATTGCCTTCAAGCTTCCCTGAGGACCTGTTCCCTTAGGATGCCAAACACACACACACACACACACACACACACACACGCACACACACACACACATGCTTCTTTTGCGGCTCCTGGATCAGAGCATCTTCTCCCGACTTACATTTGTCGGACACAAGTCTTGATCTTCATGGGCAAAGGGCTGTGTCTGTTTCCCCAGCATCTAGCATTGTACACACAAAGGAAAAGTCCAAGGTCAGAATGCAACCCCCACAATGAGAGAGACTGGGCACATGATGGTTAACATCATGAGTCTTGGAGTTTAGTTGACCAGATTCCAGTCCCATCCCATTTTCTCCCTTGCCTCACCCTAGTCACAATCCTGTCTACTACATCTAGCTGTGTGACCTCAGGCAAGTAACTTCATCTCCTTGAGCCTCACTGGGGATAATAATACCTATTCTTTAAGGTTTTGGGGAGATAAAACAAAACCCGTCCTGAATGGTCTCCATAGGGAGAGTTGTTTTCCCAATTTCGGCTTTTGGCAGAGTGGCCACCAGAGGGCAGTGGTCCCCATGCTGGGAAAATAACCTGTCTGGTGATCTGTGATTCCTTTGAAGGAACAGACACACACACACACACACACACACACACACACATCTGCACACGCGTACACCAGGAGGGTATGTGGCCTTGATTGGGTCAACACAACCACTGGCCTACAGATGAGCATCCTGCTGGTCACTCTCCTCTGTGGTCACTTGAGGATTGGCATGAACCTGAGACCAGTGAATTGGCATTTACTGGGACATTCTATTCTTTATACCCTAACCTTGGGGACACCTGGCCTTTTCCAAAGTGGTTCCTTCTGCTTGCTGTGCAGCCTTTTCCCCCTCTTTGCTTTAGCAAATGTCCTATTCAGGTCCATCCCACCATGCCCTCTCTGAGTTCATTCTTCCATAGATGGGGTCCATCTAGGTTCCCAAAACACTCTATTGCCTCCTTAAGGGTAGCATTTAGAACACCCATTAAATTACTTATGTGCAGTTTAACTGGAGGTTAAGAGTAAGGACTCTTGGAGACCTGCAGCCTGGGTTCTGTCACTTACTGTGTAACTGTGTGCACATTACCTAACCTCTCCTAGTCTCAGTTTCCTCATTTGTAAAATGGGGCTAATAACAATATTCAGCACATAGGGTTTTCCTGAAACCTACACAATATTATGAATGCAAAGCCCTGGTTTGATGAACAAATGAATGAGTGAGTGAGTGAATGCCTATTAAAACCCATGGAGTTGTGAAAACTATAAAACATTGATAAGGGATATTGAAGATGATTCAAAGAAATGGAAAGATATCCCATGCTCTTGTGTTGGAATAATTAATATTGATAAATATTAATACTACCCAGAGCAATCTACAGATTTAATGCAATCTCTATCAAAATACCCATGATATTTTTCACAGAACTAGAACAAATAATCCTAAAATTTATATGGAACCACAAAGGACCCAGAATTGCCAAAGCAATCCTGAGGAAAAAGAACAAAGCTGGAGGCATAACCCTTCAGACTTCAGACTATACTACAAAGCTACAGTAATCAAAACAGCTTGGTATTATGGCCAAAAGCTACATGAAAAGATGCTGAATATATATACATAACTGAATCACTTTTTTGTACACCTGAAACTAACACAGCACTGTAAATCAGCTACACTTGAAAACAAACAAACAAACAAAATAAACCAGCATGGTATTGGCACAAAAACAGACATATAGATCATTGGAACAGAACAGAGAGGCCAGAAATAAACCCATACACCTATGATCAATTAATCTACAACAAAGGAGGCAAAAATATACAATGGAGAAAAGACAGTCTCTTCAGCAA
The DNA here is from genome assembly GCF_000442215.2 of Lipotes vexillifer. NCBI lineage: Eukaryota > Metazoa > Chordata > Mammalia > Artiodactyla > Lipotidae > Lipotes > Lipotes vexillifer. Next base: position 3,815,101 of record NW_006786690.1, on the reverse strand, counting down.
GTGGTGTTGGGAAAGCTGGACACCTACATGTAAATCAATGAAATTAGAACACTCCTTCACACGATATACAAAAATAAACTCAAAATGGTTTAAAGATAAATATGGGACTTCCTTGGTGGTCCAGTGGTAAAGAACCCACCTTCCAATGCAGGGGACGTGGGTTCAATCCCTGGTCAGGGAACTAAGATCCCACATGCCATGGGGCAAATAAGCCTGCGCGCCGCAACTACTGAGCTCACATGCCTCCAAAAGAGAGCCCGCGTGTTGCACCCTACAGAGCCCATATGCTCTGGACCCACGCACCACAACTAGAGAGAGAAAAAAACCCTCACGCCACAACTAGAGAGAAGCCCACATGCCGCAACGAAGAGCACACACTCTGCAATGACAGATCCTGCATGCCTCAGCGAAGATCCCGCATGCTACAACTAAGACCCGATGCAGCCAAAAATAAATAAAATACATAAATAAATAAAACCCACGGAAGAAAAAAAAAAAAAAAAAAAAAAATATATATATATATATATATATATATATAGAGAGAGAGAGAGAGAGAGAGAGATGATACCATAAAACTCCTAGAAGAGAACATAGGCAAACATTCTCGGACATAAATCATAGCAATATTTTCTTACATCAGTCTCCCAAGGCAAAATAAATAAAAGCAAAAACAAACAAATGGAACCTAATCAAACTTAAAAACTTTTGCACAGCAAAGGAAACTATCAACAAAACAAAGAGACAACTTATGCAATGGGAGAAAATATTTGCAAAAGATGTGACTGACAAGGGGTTAATATCCAAAATATACAAACAGCTCATACAACTCAATATAAAAAAAAAAACCCAAACAACCCAATTTAAAAAACAGGCAGAAGACCTAACTAGACTTTTCTCCAAAGAAGACATACAGATGGCCATCCATCAGGCGCATGAAAAGATGTTCAACATCACTAATTAGAGAAATGCAAATCAAAACCACAATGAGATATCACCTCACACTGGTCAGAATGGTCATCATCAAAAAGTCTACAAATAATAAATGCTGGAGAGGGTGTGGAGAAAAGGAAACCCTCCTACACCGTTGGTGGGAATGTAACTTGGTAAAGCCACGATGCAGAACAGTGTGGAGGTTCCTTAAAAAACTAAAAATAGAGCTACCTTATGATCCAGCAATCCCATTCCTGGGTATATATCTGGAAAAGATGAACACTCTAATTCAAAAAGATACATGCACTCCAATGTTCATAGCAGCACTATTCACAATAGCCAAGACATGGAAACAACCCAAGTGCCCATCAGCAGATGATTGGTTTAAGAAGATGTGGTACATACGCACAATGGAATATTACTCGGCCATAAGAAAGAATGAAATATTGCCATTTGCAGCAACATGGATGGACCTAGAGAATATTATACTCAGTGAAGTAAGTCAGACAAAGACAAATATTATATGATATCCCTTACATGTGGAATCTAAAAAATAGTACAAATGAATCTATATACAAAACAGAAACAGACTCACAGATATAGAAAACAAACTTATGGTTACCAAAGGGGAAAGGGAGGTGGGGAGGGATAAATTAGGAGTAAACAAACAAACAAACCCCATGGAACTGTAAGCTTCTCAGGGGTAGGAAGTTTTCTTTCTTTTTTATATTGTGTAATGCCTGAAACCCAGTGTGGGCACGTTACTAGTGCAATGGTTCTCAAAGTAGGGTCCCCCCTGACCAGCAGCCTCAGCATTACCTTGGAGCTTGTCAGAAATGCACATTTTTAGGTCCCACCCCTGACCTACTGACTCAGAAACTCTGGAGATGGGGCCCAGTAATTTGTGCTTTAATTAGCCCTCCAGGTGATTATGATGTGTGCTAAAGTTTGTGATCCACTGGCCTAGAACGTAGAGGCTCAGAAGTGTTTCTTTAAATGGGTGTACCAACCTGTAAAATATGTGATTTGAATTAGAATAGACTGTAAGCTCCATGAAGGCAGCAGGGGCCATGGTTTCCCTAGCACCTAGCAGATGCAGGCACATAGTAGGTGCTCAAAAAATGTTTGTAAAACAAATAATTGAAAATCCCTTCCAGTTCTTTTTGTGGTTCTAAGTATCTTAAACTCTCCAAATTTCAGTTTTATTACCTGTCCTCTCTCCCAGGATTGATGGAAGGATCAAGAGGCAAATGAAATATATGAATATACATAACAAAATAGTATTGTCATACTGCTAAGCCCCATCAGAAATTCTCCTTTACAACCTTCTGAGAGGTCTGGGCTTCTATCCCTGCTCTAATCTAGAACTTCAGGCACCTTAAGAGTTCTGTGTGCAGACGCACACCTGCCAGGCCTTGTCCATTCACGGAAAGAGGAAGCCAGCTCCTAAAGCAGGTCAACACTCTTGGCAAGGAAGTAGCAGTGGTTATGACCCTACCCTGGCACCCTGGCAGAGTACACTGTAGTTAATTGCATGGGTTTTGAGCCGTCAGATCTGGGCTTTTTTCTCTCTCTTGTCCTATTGCTTTGTCCAGGATCACAAGGATGATGTTGAGTTGTAGGTGTCCTGGTCTTGTTTCTAAGGTTTTACTCTTAAGTATGATATTTGCTGTGGAATAGTAATTACTGTGTATTCTGATTTACCTATCGGGTTTCTAAAAACCATAAATGAGTGTTGAATTTTTCCAGTGTTTTTCCTGTATCTATGGAGATGATTACATGGGTTTTTCCTTTAGTTTGTTAACATGGGGATTGCATAGATTGCTTTCTTTCCAGTTTTGAGGGCAGGAGTTTGTGTTATGCGTGGTGTCAGAACAGCACCCAGCACTTAATAGGCACCTAAATGTGTTTGCTGAATGAATAAACAAGGAACAGATTCCTAGGAAAACTTCCCAAAAAAGTAGCATTTCTAGCTCATATTCTACATATAAGAAAAGCTTGGAGTTTTGCAGCAAATGTACTGACAACATGTTTGCATGCCTAGGGTCAATCCAAGTTGGCTGTGATTTATTTTTATTTTGCAAGGCTATATTTAACAGGCTAATATGTATTTAGGATTTGTGTCTCTACGTTTGAGAGAAATCCTCTGGCATTTTCTTTTCTTGCATTGTCCTTGTCTGGCTTGGGGATCAAGGTTATCTTAGCCTCATGAAACACATTAAATGACTTTTGTTTCTCATTCTCTGAAAACTGTGTAAATTCAAGATTAAGGTTTAATAAAACTTGTAACTCCATCTGGCTCCGGTATCATTTGGAGTCAGAAACTCCTGAATGCCCATTCAAGCTAGTTAACGATTTGTATTTCTTCTTGAGCCAGTTTGGGTAAATTTATTATTTTCTAGAAAATTTTCCCTTTCACATACATTTTCAGCTCTGCCTCTCATTGGCTGTGTTATCTGGGAACTCTTTTTTTTTAAACAACTTTATTGAGGTATATATATATATACATATATATATACTCACACATTATTTTTCATATTCTTTTCCCCTATAGTTTATCACAGGATGTTAAATATAGTTCCCTGTGCAATACAGTTTTTTTTTTTTTTTTTTTGCGGTACGCGGGCCTCTCACTGTTGTGGCCTCTTCCGTTGCGGAGCAGAGGCTCCGCACGCGCAGGCTCAGCGGCCATGGCTCACGGGCCCAGCCGCTCCGCGGCACGCGGGATCCTCCCAGACTGGGGCACGAACCCGTGTCCCCTGCATCGGCAGGCGGACTCTCAACCACTGCGCCACCAGGGAAGCCCTATTGAGGTATATTTTACATAATCTAAATTTCACCTATTTCGGGAGTACAGTGCATTGATATCTAGAAATTGTATCAAGTAACTACAACTATTACCATAAATTTTCATGTCCCTGTGTCCACTTGTAAAACAGTAGCTTTGTTGAGATATAATTCATATACCATACAATTCAACTACTTAAATTATACAATTCAGCGGTTTTTAGAACATTCATGGAGTTGTGCAATAATCACCACACCGATTTTCGAATATTTCCATTGCCCCCTCTCAATAAATCCCTGTACATTAGCAGTCATTCCTCTTCCTCCTTCCTCCAAAGCCTTGAGCAACCACTAATCTACTTTCAGTCTCTAGATAGGCCTACTCTGGACATTTCATATAAATGAAATAATATCCTATGTTGTCATTTGTGTCTGGCTTCTTTCATTTAGCATGTTTTCAAGGTTCATTCATGTTGTAGCATATATCAGTAGTTCATGTCTTTTTATTTGCCAAATAATGTTCCATTACTATATGAATATACTATATTTTATTTATCCATTCATCAGTTGATAGACATTTGAGTTGTTCCACTCTTGGATTATTATGAATAATGCTGCAATGAACATTTGTGCACAAGTTTTTGTGTGAATATGTTTTCAATTCTCTTGGGTATATACGGGGTGGAATTACTTTGGTTGCATCGTGGTTTTATGTTTAAACTTTTGAGGAACTGCCAAACTTTTTCCCAAAGTGGTTGCAGTATTTTACATTCCCACTAGCGGTGTACAAGAGTTCCAATTTCTCCACATCCTCACTGGAGATTTGTTATTATCTGTCTTTTTGATTCTTGCCATCCTAGTAGGTATAAGGTATCTCTTAGTTTTGATGTGCATCTCCCTGATGGGTGGCTAATGATGTTGTGAATCTTTTCATGCACTTAATGGCCATTTGTATATCTTCTTTGGAGAAAAGTCTATTCATATCCTTTGTACATTTTTTTTAGTTTGGTGATATATATATACTTATTATTAAGTTGTAAGAGTTCATTCTATATTCTGGATACAAGTCCCTAATTAGATATATGATTTACAAATATTTTCTCGCATCCTGTAGGTTGTCTTTTCACTTTCTTGATGATGTCCTTTTCAACAAAAAAAATTTCTAAGTTTGATAAAGTCAATTTGTCTATTTTTTTTATTTTGTTGCTTGTGCTTCTGGTGTCATATCTAAGAAAGTATTGCCTAATCCAAGGCCATGAAGATTTATGCCTTTTTTCTAGGCATTTTATAGTTTTAGCCCTTATATTTAGGTCTTTGAGTTAAATTTTGTAGATGGTGTGTGTTAGGGGTTCAACTTCATTCTTTTGCATATGGATATCCAGTTGCCCCAGAACCATTTGTTGAAAAAATTATTCTTTCCCCAATGAGTTGTCTTGGCATCCTTGGCAAAAATCAATTGACTGTGAATGTGAGGGCTTATTTCTGGACACTAAATTCTATTCCATTCATCTATATGTCTATCCTCGTGCTTGTATTGACTACTGTAGCTTTGTAATAAGCCTTGAAATTGGGAAGTGTGAGTCCTCCAACGCTGTTTTTTTTTCTTTTTTGAGATTGTTTTGGCTATTCTGGGTCCCTTGGATTTCCATGTTAATTTTAGGATCAGCTTATTGATTTCAGCCAAGAAACCAGCTAGAATTTTGATGGATCCTGGGTTGAATTTATAAATCAATTTAGGGAATATTGCCATCTTAACAATATTAAGTTTTCCAATCCATTAACATGAGATGTCTTTTTACTTATTTAGATATTCTTTAATTTCTGTCAACAATGCTTTGTAATTTTCAGAACATAAGTTTTGTACTGCTTTTGTTATATTTATTCCCAAGTATTTCATTATTCTTGATGCTATTCTAAATGAAATTGTTTTCTTAATTTTGTTTTTTGCATTGTACACTACTAGTGTATAGAAATATAACTTATTTTTGTATGCTGATTTTGTATCCTACAACCTTACTGAACTCATTTATTAGTTTTATATTTTTTAATGGATTCCTTAGGATTTTCTATACACAAGGTCATGTTATCTGAAAATAAAGCTAGTTTTTCTTCTTTCCAATCTGGGTGCCTTTTATTTTCTTGCCTAATTGTCCTGGCTAGAACTTCCAGTACGATGTTGAATAGAAATGGAGGGAGTAGACATCCTTGTCTTGTTTCTGGTCCATGGGAGAATGCATTCAGTATTTCACAATGAAGTCTGGTGCTAGCTGTGAGTTTTTCATAGATGCTTTATATCAGACTGAGAAAGTTTCCTTCTATTCCTAGTGAGCTGAGTTTTTTTTTTTTTTTTTTTAAATCATGAAGGGGTGTGGAATTTAGCTAAATGTTTTTTTCTGCATCTATGGAGATGATCATTTCTGACCTTTATTCTATTGATATGGTGTATTCCATTAACTGATTTTCAGATTTTAAACCAACCTTGCCTCCTGGGATAAATCCCATGGTATATAATCCTTATTTATATGTTGATAAATTTGGTTTGCTAGTATTTTGTTGAGGATTTTTACATTTCTATTCAGAAGAGCCCTCGTGCCCATTTACAGTTCATCTCATTCCCACCTCCAGTCTCAGGCAACCACCAGTTTACTTTTTGTCTCTATAGATTTGCCTATTCTGGACATTTCATACAAATGGAATTAACAATAGGTGCTCTTTTGTGACTAGCTTCTTTCACTTAGCATATTGTTTTTGAAGACAATCTCATCCATATTGCATCAGTGCTTCATTCCTTTTTGTGGCTGAATACTATTCCTTTGTCTAGATCAAATATTTTCTCTCTTCACTGGTTGATAGATATTTAGATATTTCCCATTTGGGCTATTATGAATTATGCTGCTATGAACATTCATGTGCAAGTCTTGTCTTTGCATGGACACGTTTTCATTTCTCTTTAGCAGACACCTAGGAGTGGAATTACTGGGTCCTATGGTAGTCTTATATTTTTGAGAAACTGCCAAATTTCAAAAATAGCTTGTACCATCTTACATCCCTACTAGCAAAGTACAACGGTTAGCTGGGAACTTATTCAAACTGAGTGTTTCCTCATCTATAAAGTGGTGATAATAGTAACACTGACTTCATAAAGTGAACATTAAATGAAATTATCATATGTGAAGGACTGAGCACACTGTTGTGTCCAGACACATGTGAAGCCTTAAAAAATGGTGTCTTTTTTGTTCCTTTGTCTATGCTAATGTCTCAAACCTCAGCCCTTGCTTTGCTTACATGGATGAGATTGTCTTCATGCCCTCCATGTAAACTGACATCTTGGTGTCAAGTTCAAGACCCTCCTCATTAATCAGTCCCCTGTGGTCTAACAGGACCCCCAAACCTAGTCTCCCAATCCCACTGCCCTTAAGGTCTGTGTCAACCACTTTGGCTCAGCAGTCTTCCCCAGGGCAAGAGCTCCAAATTGGCAGAGTTGGGGCAGCAGGCAGTGCTCTGTGATGCCACCCTTGTCTGCTGGATGGCAGGACAGAAGGTATTGATCGCTCTGCTTGGAAGGAAGTCTCCCATCCCTCATTTACCGTTACTCCAGGCTAGTCTTATTTATCTGTTAAGACATAATTTGGGCATCACCTCCTCCAGGAAGCCTTCCCTAATGACTGCCCCTCCCAACTCTTTTTTTTTTTTTTTTTTTTTCTGCTGTACGCGGGCCTCTCACTGTTGTGGCCTCTCCCATTGTGGAGCACAGGCTCCGGACGTGCAGGCTCAGCGGCCATGGCTCACAGGCCCAGCCGCTCCGCGGCATGTGGGATCCTCCCGGACCGGGGCACGAACCCGTGTCCCCTGCATCGGCAGGCGGACTCTCAACCACTGCGCCACCAGGGAAGCCCCCTCCCAACTCTTACAATGTATATTATTGCAACTGACACATCATTTGTAATTGTTTTTGGCCATGCTGCATGGCATGAAGGATCTTTAGTTCCCCAACCAGGGACTGAACCCGAGCCCCCTGCAGTAGAAGCATGGAGTCTTAACCACTGGACTGCCACGGAAGACCTGTAATTATATTTTTACGTGTCTGTGTCTTGTGAGCATCCTGAGGATGGGGACTATTCTTATTTATCTCTAGTTCCCCAGTTCCTAGCACACAGTAGGTATTCAATAACCCATAAATGGTCATATCCGTGTACAAAGTATTAACGGCTACATATTAGTGTCAAGGAAAAACTCTACAAAAAAACTGAACTGGGCCTTGAAGAATAAGCAGGAGGGCTTCCCTGGTGGTGCAGTGGTTAAGAATCCACCTGCCAGTGCAGGGGAGATGGGTTTGAGCCCTGGTCCAGGAAGATCCCACATGCCGCGGAGCAACTAAGCCTATGCGCCACAACTACTGAGCCTGTGCTCTAGAGCCCGCGAGCCACAACTACTGAAACCCGCCTGCCTAGAGCCCGTGTTCTGCAACAAGAGAAGCCACTGCAATGAGAAGCCCGTGCACCGCAACAAAGAGCAGCCCCTGCTCGCCGCCGCAACTAGAGAAAGCCCGTGCGCAGCAACAAAGACCCAACTCAGCCAAATAAATAAATAAATAAATAAATTTATATATAAAAAAAAGAGTAAGCAGGAGCCTGCCCAGGTGAATTGCAGAGAAGGGGGAAAACATGTTGTTTTCAGAAACTGACAAAGAAGTCCAGTGTGGCTATGGGTGGTGGGAAGGAGTGGCCAGTGAGGCTGGAAAGGTAGGGTAAGCCAGTTACAAGGTTAGAAATGGACGTTCACACCAAGTGAAAGGGCACTTCATCCGGAGGGCAGAGAGAAGCCATCCATTAAGAAGGGGAGTGACATGATGAGAGCTGTGTTTTAGAAGGATCTCTCCGGATTAGTGGGGTCATGGTTCTCAAACTTCACCTGCACTAGAATCACCTGGAGGGCTCATTAAGACACAGATTCTGGGTCCCACCCCCTGAGTTTCTTATTCAGAAGGTCTGGTGTGGGGCCTGAGAATATGCATTTCTCACAAGTTCCCAGGGAATATGCCAGTTTGAGGGCCACACTTTGAGAACCACTGATACAGAGGATGGGGTGGAGAAGAATGGGTAACAGTGAGAATATTAAGGAAGCTACTGAAATTGCTCAGGTGAGAGGTGATGGAGGCAGACGCAGGGCAGGGGCTCCCAGTTTAGATCTGGGTGCTGCAAACTTCAGGGTCTTATTGGTGAGATTTCAGGCATGGTACTAAGCCAACGTGGGGAAGGGAGGCTGTTTCTGGGCATAGATCAGCCAGTTGGTCAGAACAGTCTCCACCCCCGACCTGGGAGGACCAGAGCCACACTTGGTAATGACCTTCAGAAAGCACAACAGAGACAAGGGGCCCAGGTTTGTCATTTAATGCCCAATCATCACAACACGTGGAGGTTTACACGGTGCTCGTCAAGGCAGGACACAGGGCAAAACCAGAAACCCGGCCAGAGGTGAGTGACCCGAATGGAATCCCAGCACAGAGACCAGGGTCCCTCTAGACACATGTGCCACACACAAGGCTTCAGCACTTACCCAGGAGCCAGCAGGCTGGCTGGGCTTCTGCTCACTGAGGGTCCCCATGGTAGGCTAGGGATGAGGTGGGGACCTCAGGACACAGTGATGAGAACCAGAAAGCTGCTTGCAAACAACCCCAAAAGTCTTTCACTTCACATGCTTTAAGCCACACAATGCTTGGACGCATGAGCACCCAAACTCTTTCACTAAAAACTAAACACGGCGCAGAACTGAGGCTGAACACCTGGAAAGAGGAAATAAAGTCAAAACCACGCTCCAGCCGGTTTTAACACCCTCCGCCCTCCCCATCGTCTTCCCTGTAGCCGCACTGCTCAGACCACAGTGTGGCTGTGGAGGAGAGATGCTACTCTGGTTTTAAGAAATCTCTTTGAATCTCCAACTCTACTGCACAATTTTAAAATTTTTTTTATTTTTTTGCGGTACGCGGGCCTCTCACTGTTGCGGCCTCTCCCGTTGTGGAGCACAGGCTCCAGATGCGCAGGCTCAGCGGCCATGGCTCACGGGCCCAGCCGCTCCGCGGCATGTGGGATCCTCCCGGACCAGGGCACGAACCCGTGTCCCCTGCATTGGCAGGTGGACTCTCAACCACTGCGCCACCAGGGAAGCCCGTCTACTGCACAATTTAATGCTACTGGGTTCCGGGGAGTCCCTGAGCCTTTGATGCCCCTGGGGACACGAGTGACGGGGGTGGAGTGGGGGCTGCCAGAGCGGCTGGGAAATTTCCTGGCAGGAATAGTTTACCTCAGAAAGAAACTGGCTTTTCTTCTACCCTGGTTTTAAAGTTTACCTGGGCCGTGAAGGGAATTCCACTCAAAATGCTTCTTAAAGTACTTGACGGAACTTGGGAGGTTTCAGGCATCACCAGGAAGAAAGAGGAACAAGCTTGTTTCCTACACCAAGCCTGAGGCTTGGCCTGGTGATCCCTCCACTGGGCCCGGACAGGTGTGGAGGGGACAGGATGGCGGGGGCGCCAGCTGCTCTGGATATAGGCCATGGGCCCAAGGGACAGCCTCTCTGTCCAGCCCTTTGGCTGGGCTTTGGGGAATTAGCTTCAATTCTGGCTGGACTTCACCATTAAATTCATTTCCCTTTTCTATGATTTAACTCTAGGAGAAAGCTCTAGACAGAGCCCAAGGCATGGAAGTCAGACAGCTCTGTCCTCAGATATGGCGCATGGCTGGATGGAAGCCCAGCAGAGACCTCACAACAGCCATGCCATCTCCAGCCCCACCCGCTCCAAACCAGATCCCAGGCAGCACCCCTTCCCCCCACCCAAGGGCCAAGGTGGTCCCTTGGCCCTAGGCGTGCTGGGCTTCAAAACTGCCTTCTGATGAGACCCCTGTGAGTGTTTAGAGAGTAGAGACCAAAGCCACCTCTGTAAAGCATAGAAAAACTAGTCCTGTTTATAGAGCAGGGTATCTGTGACCATTCCTGAGAAGGCACTAACTTGGGGACCCAGGAAGTTGAGCAAATGACAAGGCCTGACTGTCCCCGGCTGGGCATTAGCTCACATTGGACCCCACCCCCAAAGAAGCCCACCTTCCAAGCTTCAGAAGCCAGTAGGTCAGCTCAGGAGCAAATTCCATGGCGCCAGCTTCGTATTTGAAACCAACTTAATGCTACAAACTTAAAAAAATAAAAGTGCTGCCCAGCTGAGCCCCTGAGGAAACCTAGCTCCCTGAGGGTAGGTGGTGGGTCTCTCAGACCACCACCCCTGGCTGTCTTTCTCAGGAAGGCACAGCCTTGGTTCAGCCCAGCGCCCCCCACCCACCCCAAGTTGGGCGGGGAAGGAGAGCTGACTGCCCCATACCCAGCTGGGCTACGGGGACAACGTGGGATGGTCAAGCCTCTGGGGGATGGGATGAGGCCAAAAGACCTTCTTAGGACCCCAAGCCTGAAGAGGTAACATGAGCCCATCTCCCCATTAGCTGCCAACGTCTGGTCTGCCATGAAGACTTCCCTGTCACCCCTTCAGCATCCTGTGACAAAAGGAGCCAACATGCCATCAAGCCGTGGTCACTTCTGTCCCTGGGGGTCTGTGTGAGAGCTGGGGGGAAGGGGAGGTCCTTAAAGAATCACCACCTTCAACAGATGCGGCAAGAAAAAATCCTTCCAGGGCAGGGGAGGACGATACCAGCAGCTACCAGCAGAGGTGCTTTCTGGCAGTTTCTTATTTTATGCTCACCCTTGTCCTTAGTGGGCCTGTCTCTACCCCCCAGGTCCTCAGTGTAAAACAGCCCCTGTCCCAGCAAGAGGCAACAACGGAGGAAAGGTGCCCACAGCAGCGGACAGCTGCTTCCATGTTCGTGCCCGTTTCCCCGGGAGCTCTTCTGGGCTGACTCCCTGGAACCAGCTCTGGGACAGAGGAGACCAGGAATCCTGCAGCCTCCGCTCGAGAGAATTAGGAGGCTGAAGTGCAACTGGCATTCCAGCAGACTGGATGGCCCCTGAGGCCCAGTCCCCCACTGCTGGGGGAAGTCAGGGAGTTGGCCTGGGCCCCTGCAAGCCCCGGCCTGCCCTTGGACCTGTCTGAGGAGATGTCTTCCTAGGAACTAGAACAACCTCCCTGCTAAAACTCAGGGAAGGCAAACAAACAAAACTCAACCTGAAATAAATACAAAGGCATTAAGTGCTTCTTGATAAACTGAGGGTCCTAATTGCCCCTCTAAAGGCAATTGCAGGAACTCTCCTTGGACCTGGTCACCTCCCCTGTGGCCCTTCACATGAGAGGTCGGAGGTCAGCAGACTGGCTGGGTCTTCCCAGGTCCAGTTTCCATGAAGAAAGAAACCCAACCCCTGACAGCCTCCTTCCCCGTATCCACATTCCCCCGACAGCGCTGGCTGGCAGGTGGTAGGTAGGAAAGGAAAAGGGGGGACCCCCCATACCCTGAGGGCAGCACCTCGTGTCATATCCCGTGCAGGCAGAGGGCCTGTCAGTCTGCCTGTGAGGAGGTAGAGACTGGAGGGGTTGCCGGGGGGCAGGCAGGGGCCATTCAGTTAATCAGCAGGTCGCCGAGGTCATAGGTGTCGAAGAGGTCACTGATGCCCTCCCCGCCGTCCAGGCCCCACAGGTAGTCATCCTGGTCCAAGGGCGGGGAGAAGCTGATCAGAGGGGAGCTGCCCGGCAGTGTTGGGGACAGGAACTGGTCCTCCGTCTGCTGCAGGAGTGGGTGTGGCAGCTCCAGCATGCTGTCGGTGGCCTCCAGCGGGACAAGGGACGGCGGGAGTGGTGGCAGGACCTGCTGGGACGTCAGCGCTGGTGCTGGAGACAAATCGACAAGGGTTATGTCTGATGCTGGTGCCCGAAAGCCTCTGGTCAGACCTCCGAGAACAAAAACAGTCTCTGGTCTCTCCTACCCTGGTTCACGCCTGACAGCACAGGACACCCTGCCCTTTCCCGCCCCAGCTCCAGCAGCCCCCCTCCTTCACCCACATTCTCTCCCCTCCCCTCACCCACCCCCAGCTTCTGCAGTGACCCTACCCACTTTCACCATCAAGGTCCTGGCCCCTGAAGTCACTATGTTTTTTTCCTGCATCATCAATTCCTCTCACTCTCCTAGATCATTCCTGTCAACACACAGACATCCTCTAATAAGTCTTATCTTCATTATGTTTTTTTGGCCTCACCATGCAGCATGTGGAATCTTAGTTCCCCGACCAGGGATCGAACCCACGGCCCTTGCATTGGAAGCGTGGAGTCTTAACCACTGGACCGCCAGGGAAGTCCCTGATAACTCTGATCTTTAAAGAGCATCCTCCCCTGACCTCATGACTCTCTCCAATTACCAGCCCATGGTACTGCTCCCTTTCACAGTGAAGTTTCTTAAGAGTTACCCGTGCTCACTCCCTACTGCCCCACCACTATTCACGCTTCAACCCACTCCAGCCTGGGGTCTGTCTGAACCAGTGCCCTCCATGTTGCTAAATCCAGGGGTCAGTTCTCTGGCCTCATCCCACGCGACGTTCCAGCAGAGTCTGATGCAGTCGTTCACACCCTTCTTCTTGAAACATCTTCACGTGGCTTCCGAGGTACTAGATTCTCCTGGTTCTCTTCCTACCTCTTTGGCTGCTTCTTCCTGGTCTCCTTTCCTGGATCCTCCTCGTCTTCTCAACTTCTAAACCCTGAAGCCCAGGGGCTCCATCCTCTGATTCTTCTCTCCTCTGGCTGCACTCCTCGCCAGGTGACCTCAGCGGGCCCCATGGCTTGAAATCCGTCTCCAGATCTACTGCTCCCAAGTGGATGCCTCTGGCACAGACCCCACCCCCTGGCTCTGGGCTCCTGCTACATCTCTACTTGATGGCTACCCTAGGTCAGAACTCAGCACGTCAAAACCAAACTCCTGGGCTTTCCCCAAACCTGAGTCTTCCCCCATTGTATTTAATGAACCCCCACCCACTCAGTTGCTTAGGCCAGAAGGCCCAAGAATCACCTGTAATCCTGCCATTTCCCCGCATCTGACCCAGCAGCAAGTTTGGTCACCTCCACAACCAAATCAACCCTCTAAGCTGCCCATCTCTTCAGTCCCTCTGCTGTGATCTGCGGCTCACCCCTTCCTCTCACCCAGGCCCCTGAAGAAACCTTCTCATCAGTCACCTTGCTTCGACTCTTGGCCCTTGCAGTCTGTGCTGTGACTTAAAAATGGCTTAGAGGGACTTCCCTGGCGGTCCAGTGGTTAAGACCCTGTGCTAACGCAGGGGGTGCGGGTTCGATCCCTGGTTGGGGAACTTAGATCCCAAATGCCAAGTGGCGCGGCCAAAAAAAAAAAAGTGGCTTAGAATAAAATCCAAGTTCCCACCAGGACTGAGCAGGCCCGGTGTGACTTGGTCCCGGCCTTCCTTCCTGGTCCCTCTCCCGCCTCCCTCCCATAGCTCATGCTCACCTCTCCGGACACACCGGCCATCACCTACTCTTCAGCACACCAGCTCATTTCCATTTAGAGGTAAGGACCTGATTCCCTACGCAGGCATGTGGAGCAGGAAATCCCCTGCCAAATACACCCTGATGCCCAGAATCTCACCATCTGGGTCGTTCCTTACCAGCCAAACACTGTTTTGAAAATACAACCATGTCAGTGTGCCAGACCGCCTGATCAACCTCGAGCTAACTGTGTAACTGTGGGCAAGTGACAACGTTCATAGGTCTCTGTTTCCTCACCCCTAAAATGCGGATGATGATTATACCTGCCTCCGGTTGTTGAGAGGCTTAAATGGTAAGTGCAGATAAAGAACAGCTGGTCTGCAGGCTGTCCTTCTTAAAAACAAAAATAGCTCCCATTTCCCAAGGGCTTACTCCGTCAGCTCTGATCTCAAGCAGAGGCCTGTTTCACCTCCTTGGACACTCCAGAAGCCCCGAGGCACTGTTGTTATATCTATTTACAGATGAGGAAACTGAAGCTCAAAGAAGCCAATTAAATGTAGTATTTGAATGAAAAAAAAATCAAATGTTTGTTTAGCACATCGCAGAGGCCTGAGTGTGTTAGAGTACGAGGCCTGGCTTGGGAGTGAGGAAGAGGCTGGGGGCTCAGCCCCCAGCCCCTCACCAGCTCCTCACAGGACCCGGCACCTCAGTTTTCCCAGCAGGAAAAATAAGGACCCACCACCCTGAGTTGTGGAAGCAGTAACTGAGCTATCACATGTGAGAGCCTTTACCTCAGGTCCGACCCCTCCCATCCATCCATCCATCCCTCCCTCCATCCATCCATCCTCTCTCTCTCCCTCTTTCTCTGTCTCACTGTTTATCACATCCAGAAGAGAACTGCTCTTTGTAACATCTGTGCCTCCATTGTACCCTGAATGGCTCATATTCACTTAAATATCTCCAAACCCACACATAATAGGTGTCCAGTTCACAAAAGCTTTTAAAAAGTCACATTCACGCTGTATCATCACCTGAAACGCACCCAATAATCACGAGGGAGTTTTATTTAGTGTCCCCCTTTTTGGAGACGTGGGAACAGAGTCTTGGAGGAGTTAAAGTGACTCCCCCACAGTCACCCCATCAAAGGAGGTGAGATGCAGACTCACACCCGAGTGTCCCAGCTTCAGCTCCTGTGCCCTCAGCCACATGTAGTTTTTTTTTTTTTTTTTTTTTTCATGCTGCGTGACATGTGGGATCTTAGTTCCCCGACCAGGGGTGGAACCCGTGCCCCCTGTGGTGGAAGCACACAGTCTTAACCATGGGACCACTGGGGAAGTCCCCACATGTAGTTTTTAATTTAAACATTTTTTTTTTTTTTTTTTTTTTTTTTTTCACATGTAGTTTTAAGTCAGAAGGTCACAGCCCGGAGAGATGTTCAATGACTCAGGTTCAGATTCGTCCCATTACAGATAAGGGAAACGAGGTCCCCAAACAAGAATGATTCCCCTGCTGGCGCCAGAACTAGGATGGGAGCCTGGGTCCTAAGACTGTAGTGGCCTCCTCTTTGGACCAGGCCCTTGGTGCTTGTATCTCAGAATGACCCTGCTTAGGCCAGAACATGGAGCACGTGCGAGTGCATGTATGTGTGTGTACACCTTCTGGAAAACTTCCTCCTGCTCCTTTCAGCAGGGACATCACTAAGAGACCACGTGGCAAGGGTGAAGAGAGGCAGCAAGGGCATGGGCCCTGGCACAGAGCTGACTTCTGGGCTGGCCCCTCTGCCTACTGTTTCGTAAGCCTCTATCTAGGCTTTTCGGGCCTCAGCCTCTTGACTTGTACAACTGAGGTAAAATCCTTGCCCTTGCTTATGCGGTAGGGTCCTCCACCTCTGCCCAAGGTCTCAGACGACAACTGAAGATCCTAACTCTGGAGAGCCATGCACATGTTGACAGTGGAGCGAGAAAGCAGAGCGAGGGAGGAGGAGGGAGAACAGGGTGGGGCACAGGTCTGGACTGGTAGATAGGCACTGGGAGGTTCCCAGAGGGACAGATGGTCGGTTCAGGGAGAGCCCTGGTCCTGGGACCGGGCTGGAACACAGGCGAGATCGCTAGAGAAGAACTGGGAGTCTGGGCTCTTGTCTGAGCTCTGCCACTAACTTGCTGTGTGACCTTAGGAAAGTCACTTGCCCTCTCTGGGCCTCAGTTTATTCATGTATAAAATGAAGTGTTGAGTTAAATCAGGGGTCAACAAACTTCTGTAAAGGGCTAGATAGTATTTTACGCTTTGCAGGACACGTATGGTCTCTGTCACACAGTCACTTGCTCTACGCCGAACCCCCAACTCTTTAAAAATGTGAAAACCATTCTCAGGTCATGGGTCGTATAAAAACAGGCCAGATTTGGCCTGCAGGCAATAGTTTTATTAACCCTTGAGTTAAAGAAATGGAATCCAATCTGGGTTCTGTGGACACCTGCCTCCACCACCACACACACACAAAGCCTCTTCCACCAGACCAGTTCTAGCTCTGCATTTGTTTGAACACTAGGGTTCTATTTAGGGGGATTCTGCTGCTAAGAAAACAAAAGCGGAACACTGGCCTACATGGCCTCGAAGGATCCTGCCGATCTAACCTGATCTCAGTAAAGGGCAAAAACCACTCTGGGGGAGGGGCCTTCATAGGCTTCCATGTCTACTCCTGCCCAACTCCCAGTCTCCCTGGGGAGACCTCGGGGACTCTCCCACCTCTTTACTCCTTGGCAACGGCCTCATGCTACTTTCTGCCCGGCATAGACAGCTTTTAGCTCTACCACCCACCTCCCAGCCACCGTCCTTCCTTGATCTGTTCTGCGCCTCGTGGAGAGAGCCCTGGGCTAGAGTGTGGAGACCAAGGTTCAAGACACAGCTCTGCTGCCTCCCAGTTAGGAGGCCTTGGGCAGGTCACATCACCCCTGTTTCAGTTTATCTATCTCTAAACTGGGAACAATAAAACCTACCTCAAGAACCGCTGTGAGGAGTAATGTGATAATGGATGTACCTGGTACACAGTCGTGGTTAAAACACCTTAGTTATTATCTCCTAAGAAAGTGCTGAGCCTTCCTCAGAAAATCTATAATTTCCATTTACTATGGGCTATTGAGCGTTAGGAGCTGTTACAAAAGTAGCAGTACTAGTGGCAGTGGCCGTAATAATGATGATAAGAGCTAACAGTTATTGCCAGGCACCCTTCTAAATGCTTTACCTATATTAACTCATTTAATGTTCACAAACTATGAAGTAGATACTATTAATTACTATGCCCAAATTACAGATGCGGAAATTAAGGCAAAGAAAGGTAAAGTAATTTGTCCAAGGTCATATAGCTGGTAAGTGGAAGAGGTGGGATTCAAACCCAGGCGCCCCTCTGCCCAGAGCAGCAGCAGTCTCCCCACTGAGACAAGGAACGTGCATGTGCTTTATAAAGTGTAAGGGGCAATGCACACGTGTGTGGGAGAAGGACTGTATCCCCTGCTGCTGGGTAGAAGGTAGGTACCCAACAAATGCTGACACGGAAGAGGGAGACTCTAAGGCTGGTCCCTCTCGGCATCCCTTGTCCCTCTGGACAGAGGGTCTCACCTGAGGATGCCGTGGATTCCGTGATTCCAGGGTTGATGCTGCTGCTGGGCTGGGTGGGGTCAGGTCTGGGACTGAGGGTGGAGGTGGAGGGGAGGGGCTCCTTGGCAGGACTGTTGGGCTCCTGCACCTCTTCCGGGCACAGGTAGACTTCGATGGGCCCCTGCGTGCTCTTCAGATATATCTGCAGGTTCTCCTGGAGAAGGAAGAGAAGCCAGGTCATGGCTCTGGGCAGCTGGACTTACTCATGGCTCAGTGGGTATGGATGGACACATGAGGCTCCCACTGCCCATATGAGCACGCTCGGCTCCTGAGCTGGGTGCTGGGCCTGCCCCATGCAGTCTGTGGTAGACATCTGTCTGGCCCCAAGACCCCCTTCTTTTAGGGAGAGTGCCTTGATTTTCCTTTGGGAAATCACTCCTCCCCCACTCTCAGGCCTGAGCTGGTATCATAAAAGCTATCTTTGCCACGGTAAGGGGAGAGCCCACCTGGGAACGGAGTTGGCACAGAAAATGGCAGAGTGAGATGGAGAATGTGAGGCCAACTTTATGACACGGTTTGAGCCTCTGCATCCAGCCTTGCCTGCAATCCCCAAATCTCCCCCTGGACCTGTCACTTGGTTCCCCCCGGGTCCCTCTCACTTTGCCTGCCCCTATGGGCCTTATATAGCTTAATGTTTTTCCACTAAACAGATTATTTCTGGAGCCCTTATCAGACTCTGGGCTGGGGGTACCACATGGGTGGAACACGGCTTTGTGGAGGTTACACTGTAACAGATGAAGCAGCACATAATTATGTAATCACCAATATATCCCGGCAAATGGAGGTTAAGTGTGGTGGAAAAGAACACGTGGTTATGAAGTCTGGAGGTAATCAGGGAAGGCTTCTTGAGGAGGTGATGTTCAAGTTGCGACCTGTAGGATGAATAGCCGTAAACCAGGCAGAGAGAGGGAAGAGCACTTCAGCTGGAGGGAATAGCGTGTGAGAAGGTCTTGTACTGAGGTCGAGCTTAGTGTGGTGGGGAAACGGCAGGCAGTTCAGTGTGGCTGAAGTAGAGAGAGAAGGGGGTCAGCATGCGAGAGGAGGTGGGTGAGGTCAGAGCACAGACAGCCTCATAGGGAGTGTAAGAATTTTGGTCTTTAAACTAGGTTAACATGGAAGGATTACTGTGAGTACTGACGTTGCTGTGCGCGAGTGCACGTGTGCATGCGCATGGGAACGCAGGGGCTGGTGGGATGCGGAGAGGAACCAGGAACAGAGATTTTCTCCAGCTGGTACCTAATGCCTGATGCCCTTTCCAGCTTCCGCCACTTCTGCCCCAGCTCGGAGACCATCAGTCTTGCCATGGCCACCAGCATGGACCAGGGAAGCCTGGGACTAGGCAGTGCCAGGAACGGAACCTGCAGCGCTGTCTGGAATGTTCCTAACCCTGCTCTCCACTAAATGCTTCCCCTCTCACCTCGCTCCTGTCAGGCACTTCCAGTCTCGTCTGCGGAGGGGCTTTGACAGCGATCACCGTCTGCTCCTTAAAGCTGCCCACAGCACGGATGTCCTGGTAAGTCACGTAGGCCAGTGTAGGGGCAGGAGAGTCAAGAGAAGTGACTGACTGTCTGGTCAAAATTAAAACTCCCAGCCTACCTGGAAGGGATCTAACCCACCTCTCAAAGACTCTGAACACCTCAAACTGTAACTTGTTCTTTTAATCTCATAAGCTACCTTGGACCCCTTTAGAAATGGGGGTATGAATCATTAAAAAAAATGCTGCCTTATATCAGCTTTTTACATAAAGGCTTCATCTACCAAGCTAGATTTTTAGCTCTGAGAAGGCAGGAAGACATGTCTTATTTCTTTATATTTCTTACAATGCCTACTATCCTTCCAGAAATACAAGGTCAGATCCAAATACCAATTAGATGGTCCAACCATTTGGAAAAAGTATATGTAAAGCCATTGCAAAGTCTATGCTCTTTGACCTCATTGTTTCAATCCTAGGAATCTAACCTAGGGAAATAAGTAAAAAACTTGGGAAAAGTTTCTATCTATAAAGGCATTTGGGACTTCCCTGTTGGCAAAGTGGTTAAGAATCTTGCTGCCAATGCAGAGGCCACAGGTTCGAGCCCTGGTCTGGGAAGATCCCACATGCTGCAGAGCAACTAAGCCTGTGTGCCACAACTACTGGAGCCCGCACACCCTAGAGCCCGAGTGCCGCAACTACTGAGCCCGCGCACTCTAGGGCCCATGTGCCACAACTACTGAGCCCATGTGCTCCAACTACTGAAGCCCGTGTGCTTAGAGCCCGTGCTCCGCAACAAGAGAAGCCACTGCAATGAGAAGCCAGGGCACCGCAACAAAGACCCAGCGCAGCCAAAAAATAAAAAAATAAAAATAAATAAAGATATTCATCACAATGTCGCTTTATAAAACAGAAATCTAGAATTGATCTAAATGCCCATTCTAGGCCTTATCAACAAACCATAGTGGTCTGAGTAGGACATTCTCAAACCATTTAAATATTCCCTGGCGGTCCAGTGGTTAGGACTCTGCACTTCCACTGCAGGAGGCACGGGTTCGATCCCTGGTCGGAGAAGTAAGATCCTGCAAGCCGTGCGGTGTGGCAAAAACAAACAAACAAACAAAAATATATATGATGTTAAACCATACGAAACTGCTGTTTTTATAGGTAAAAAGAAAAAAAAAGGTCCCGTATCAGCAATTTCATGTGGACCAACCAAATAGTTAGGAAGGACATGTAACAACATAAGAACCACCTATGGTAGGACACTAAGTGGAGAAAAGCAGAATATAAAATATTGTATACAGCAGGTACACTCAGTATTTAAATAACACACACCCTGTGTATAGCTAAGGAATGATGGCTGTGTTCGGGTGGCAGCTCTTTTTTCTTTTCTCCATTTTCCAGGTTTACAGAAATGTACTTGTCTTATTTTTATAATGAGAAAGTAACTTCAAGAGACCCAAGAGGAAAAGCCACTGAGGAAGGAAGAAACAGATATGCCAGACCCCTAGGGTGGATCAGTCCCTGCAGCGAGGTACCGCATCAACTCTGTGTAGTTATGAGCATGCAACAGGCCCCCTGCTCCCGGACCCCTTCCTCCCAACCAAAGAGGATATCTCTTGTTGGCCTTGTCCTCCGTCAGGTGCTTGAAGTGCAGAGAGCAGCTCTGGATGAGCTGGTCCAAGGCCTGCTCCATGCTCATTAGCTCCTTCAGCTCCTGCCCCAGCTGCTGCTGCTTCCCAGGCCGGGTGGGGTCTTCAAACAGTCCTCTGCCTCTGGGGACAGAGCAGTCCCCCAGTGTCAGTCTCAGTCTACATCCAGGGACCCCAACCCCAGGGCTGCTGTGCAAAGCTGCACAGATGGTGTGGGCAAAACTCCAGGAAGAGGCCATTCACATGGTCTATGATGGTGCCTCCTGGCTTGTACAAATCAGTGGTCCTGCCTAGCTCCCAGGGAGCTGCCAGGGATTGGAACTTGATGTTTCGGGGTTGGGCTAGGGAAAAGAAACAAGTCAGGGCCTGACACCACTTTTGGGGGGCTTTCAACTCTACCCACCCTATGCCCCAGGCTCCGCCAAATGGCAGAGAGCTGGAGTGACCTCACTCCTGACTTCTCTGCCTGCGTTCTCTTGGAGTTCACGCCAAGGGTTGCAGGTCTGTTCTTTAAGACCTTATAGAAGTGAGGAACGGAGTCTGTAGTACTTATATCTCAGCTGGAAGGAGTCTGGGTTACTACTGCGCAGATCCCAGAGGACTTCCCTAAGTTAGAAGAGGGCAATATTGGGACCCCTGACTGAAGAGGATCTGGGGTCCTCTTAGCCTTTACACGTCTTATAAATCATTCTCTGACCCTGCCATGCTCTCCTAATACAACTTCAGCATATACACCTGCTCTTCCGTCCCCCTCTTAAATACATTGGCTCCACCCGCAGCGGGTAAGCTTATTGGATGTTGCCCTTCATTCCCCCGCCAGCACTTGCGCCCATTGGATGTTGCTCTCAGTCCCGCCCCCTACATTCACAACCTCAGGATGTTGCCCCTGGCTCCACCCACAGCACGCGCACTCATTGGTGCCATCGGCCCCAGCCCAGGCACTCACACCCACTGGATGTTGTTCTTGGCCTTCTTGCGGATGAGCTGGATGCCCTCCAGCACATTGGTTATGTCGTAGATGCGCCGCTTCTGCACGTCCAGCACCTCAGCAGCCCAGTTAAGGTCCAGGACCCCATCCTCAGACTCGCTCAGGAGGTAAATGAATTTCTTGGTGAGCAGCCCCAGCGACGTGTCATAGCGAGTCTTCTCCCCAGGCGACTTGGGGGCTGACGAGGAAAGGCGCTCAGCCATTGCTCAAAGAGGGCCCCCTGGGGAACTTCCTCCATTGACCTGGACCCACTTTCCAGTTTACACCCTCCATGTAAGCACCCACTTTCCAGTTTACAGAGCACTGGGAGGGAGGGGGTCATTCACCACCATTGTTCAAACAGGGAATCTGATAACTAGAGAGGCAAAGTGACTTGCTTAAGGTTTCACAATCGGGGGCAGCGTCGGGGCTGGAAACCAAATATTCTAACTCTTGGTTCGCACCTTTCCACCAAAGCTCAGGGCAGCCATACTGCCGCCACCACTAACACCAACAAATGCTTACTGTGTGTAGCTCACTGTTCTAAGCACTTTCTATATACAACAAATTTAATCCTTACAGCACCCTATAAGTTTGGTGTATAACCATCCCCATTTTACAGGTGAGAATACTGAGGCACAGACAGATTAAGTAACTTGCTCAACTCACTCAGCTAGAAAGTGGCAAAGCTGGGACTTAAATCCAGGCAGTCTGGCTCCAGAGTCTCCCTTCCTAACCATTACCCTATCCTGCCAGTGATGTCAGGAATTTGGAATTAGGGTAGGGAGGGAATGACAAGAACATGTTTATAGACATGTTTTTTTCTTCCCTTCCAGTTTTATTGAGATATAATTGACATACAGCACTGACATACAGACTTGCTCTTTCTTTCTATGTGTCATGCAATGATTATCTGAGAGGAATCAGTCCTATTATGTCACATGTGGCAGGTTCATGAAAAAGGTCCCTTTCTTAATGAGGTCGATGTCACAAGACCACATCTCAGCTGCAGCATCTTAAACCACAAGAAGACTTTTGCAATCTAGTGACTTGCAAGTCATATAGCAAGTTAATGGCTAAACTAGTTCTGGAAACTGAATTTTAGAGTCTCAGATTCCTCTAGAAGGGGACTTTAGAATTCCTTAATAGATAGACAGCAAGTATTTGGCACACAGACAGTGCTGTCAATTTTTGCATTCATGGCAGACATTACTAACTGATTAGTGCACTTGGGGTCCTTCAATAAAGAACTCTGGGCAGCCTCTACTAATCAGTTGGAGAGGAAACTTTCTTGCTATTCCCGATCTAGCTGCGCCTTGCTTTGCAGGTGAGACAGCTACGATTCACAGAAGAGGAGTGACCAGTCAGGTCAGAACAGTCCTGACCAGACCCTCAAGCTTACTGCCCAATAACATACCTTCTTTATTAGGTCTCTGTCCCCCCAAATTAGAATTCCTCCCTAACGCAGTTGCTTAAACTCCCTCCCAAACCAGAATATTGACTGAAAATATCAAGAGGCAGAAACTGGGCTCTGGTCCTGACTCCACTGACTAGCAGTGTGACCTTGGGTTAGTCACTGAAACTCTGAGTCTCCAGTTGCCTCATCAGTAAAAGGGGGATAATCTACCTGCCTGGCAGGATCCAGTGAGAAGGCACAGGAAACTGCTGTGTAAACCAGAAAGTGTGCTACAAATATTAGCCCTGGTGATTTGGGCAGGGCTGCTGCCCTCTGCCCCTCCCCACCCCACCTCCAGTCTCCTGAGCCTGCCCTTAGATAACCCATCAGCGTGGCTTACTTTTGGGGCTGGGGAGGCCATCCACTCTAATGCACTTCCGCTTGGGAGTCCGGAATTCAGGGACCACAGGCTTCCCGATCCCCTCCAGGTCCAGCTTCCTTTTGGCCTTGGGGAGAGAGAGGGGAGAGAGGCAGAGTTTGAGAATCATTCGTCCTTTAGCTTCTCCCCACCTTGGGGCCAAAGCACTGAGGCCACCAGTAGCCACCGCCTGCCTCAATTTGCCACTAGTCCTGGGTGAAAAAAATCACTGTACCTGGTAAGGAAATATCAGTGACCTGAAAAATGAGCTTTCAGGGGAAGGAAGTCCTATTTCTGAGGGGCACACAACACTCCCATCTTCCGAGGCCCAGGCACTTGAGGCTACCAAAGCCAGTCTGGGTTTTAATACAGGGTTCCTTAATAACTGGACCCGACACCCGCCTCTCTACCCCCCTCCCCCAGGATGATACAGGGAGGAAGGAGAGGGGAGGGCCTAAAGCACATCAGGCTGGGGAGAGCCCCCGCACCTCCACTGCAGAAGCAGCTGGCTCAGCCAGACTGGTTGCCCATCACAGCCTCACAGCTGGCCCTTATCAGGGTGGGGCTGGGCATCCGCCCAGGCCCAGTGGACTTCCTGGCTCAGTGCCACACCCCAGGGAGGTGTCCACATCGGGAAGCAGAGCAAACATCCCCCAACCCCCGTTTGGGCTCCAGCTCAAGGGCCCCAGGGCCTCCTGAATAGACTCTATTTGCCATTCTTTCTTTGCTGAGAGGGGCAGACAATGAATCCTTCCCCTGTGTCTTAAGGACAAGCAGCTGAGGTCCCCCTGCTCCCCCTCCCTGTTCCCGCCAAGCTTGGGAAACACCTGCTGGGGAAATCAAACCACAGACCCATCTGCTCCTCTCCACCCCACTGCCACCCGGCCTCAATTACGCCCAGAAGCTGGGCTGGCCCGGAAGGGGCCTCTCTCCTTGTTAGGGCTGGGCAGAGGCAGGGCTGGGGCACTGGGGCACAGGTCAGAGACCCAGGCGTGAATCTCCCTGCTCCTTCACGGGCTCGCTGTGTGACTTGAGGAAATGCTCCATATCTAGGAGCCTCAGTTTCCTCCTCTGTAAAATGGGGTGGAAAACACCTACTGCCAGGGGCTGTTGTAAGGATTCAAGGAGATAACTTTTGTAAAGCACTCAACCTGGGGCTCAGCATTCAGTAGGTGTTCAGGAAATGCAGAGTCCCTTCCCTAAAATCCAAACTCGGCCTCTTCCTAGACAAACTGTTCTGGGGGTCACTGAGCCAATTTCCTTCTTCTTCCCTTCCCCCAGTCACCCAGACACCCCTACCTTAGTTGGGACAGAGAGGTCTATTTTAACTTTTGATGGTGAGGTCATGCTCAGCAGGGCTGAGACTTCTAACCGCTGCTGAGCACAGGTGGGCTGACACATGTGGGAGGTAGTGATGGCTCTTCCTGCTGTCAGCTCCCTTCCCCCTTCTCATGCCTCCTTCAGGAAGTCTTCCTGGACTGATCTGAGGAGCGCTGCTTCTTGGTTGGAGGAGCTTGGATAAGAGGATCCTCCCCTCCACCTCCACCCAGGCCTGGACATGATCCAAACACCACATCTCCCTGCTCATTCCTCTTTAAGTCCTTCTGGAAAATATTCCTTTTCTAACCTCCCAACCTGTGAGATGCTAGATTCTAGGGAAAGTGACCTGCTCTAGTCCCATCTTGTTTAGAGAAAAAGTCCTAATCATTCACTGAGACCTTCCACCTGCCCTAGACCAAGCCCCAATGTTCATCACCTCACTGAATCTTCCTAACGCCACGAATCCCCATTTTACAGCTGAAGCAACTGAGACCTGGTGAGCCCAGGACAAGGAGAGGAAGGGAAGTCAGGCTGAGTTCTACCTGAGGCAGAGGTGGCAGCCCAGAGTCTCCCCAGGCCCACTCACCTTCACCTGATGGAAGCCAGCCCCTACTGAGTTCACAGAACACACCAGGAAGAACCTCACTACCTGCAGAGCGGGGAGGAGGGGAGGGCCTTGAGCAGAGTACCTGTGTGGGGCCTATCACGTGCTCATCAGTCTTAACTCAGTACTGCACCCTCTCTTGGTGGATGAGAAATGGAGACTCATAGAGGTTAAGCCACGTGCCCAAGGCCACACAGACAAAGAGCAAAGCCAGAGTTTGAACCCAGATCTGTCTGATTCCAAAACCAGGTACCAGGCTACTCAGCTCCGTCTCATACACGTTGCCCCAGAACTTGCTGAAATTTGAGCCAAGGCCTGGTTATGTCCACCGGCCCCCATCACTTTACTTCACACAGACACACACACACTGGCCCCCTCTCTTTTCTTCCTCTCCTTCACCCTTATCCTGCACTCTCAGGGTCCCCAAGCAGCAAACCGTCCCCCAGCTGAGGACATCTCCCTGACACCTTTGAGCACTGCCCAGAGAAAAGTCAGCTCATCATGGATGGGCCTGAGCCTGCAGAACGGAAGTGGCAGAGGACAAGCCCAGGAGGACAAGGACCAAGGAGAGGCTGAGCACAGGCCTTGGAG
Organism: Lipotes vexillifer; assembly: GCF_000442215.2. Classification (NCBI taxonomy): domain Eukaryota; kingdom Metazoa; phylum Chordata; class Mammalia; order Artiodactyla; family Lipotidae; genus Lipotes; species Lipotes vexillifer. The sequence goes on along the minus strand of NW_006786690.1, from coordinate 3,788,894 downwards.
TCAGAGCTGCCTGGGTTCCCATCCAGGCTGGGTGAGCTGGGCAAGTCCCTGACCTCTTGAGATGCACCTGTAAAAGGGGGGTGCTCTGCTCCTCCCTCCTGGAGGATTCAGTGAGGGGGCAGCAAAGCGCTTGCTCACGCGGGGGAGCTGCGATCACTAATGCACCAGGGCCACCAGCGAGGGGGAGGTTCAGGGCCGAGCTGAAAAGCATCGGGGACGTGCTGAGGGCAAAGGCCAGCTCAGCTCCAACCTGACCCTTTTAGGCAGACCCTTTGGCTGTTTCTTAGAGGCCTGGTTAAGATTCAAGCCCACCGTGCCAACCCCGAGGAAGAACGGAGCCCCTTCCTCAGGCAGCCCTAGAAGTGAGAGGGCCAGAGGCCCCAGACACCACCCCCTTGCAGGCAGCCAGGTGAGGTAACCGGGGCTCAGGGGCGGGGAAGTGACTTGCCGGAAATCACACAGGGAGTGGAGCCAGGTCTCTCCTAAGCCATAAGTTAGACGGTAGGGGTAGGAGCCAGTGGAAGGAGTTGAGAGCCTTGCTTCCAGATCCCCGCTCTGCCTCGCGGCAGCCTGGGAGGGACTCTCTGCCTTGCCTCCCTAAGCCTACATTTCCTCATCTGACCCACCTTGTACGGTTGTTCATTAAAATGTTCATTTTCTTCCCTGGTTCTCAGAGGAAATTTGGAAAAGACAGACAAATGAAAAGAAAAGGAGAACTCTGCAGAATCCCACCCTCTTCACAGGTTCCTGCAGGAATGACACAGAGTGAGGCCATGTGCCCAGCTGGGGCAGGAACATCCCACGCCTCCTCCAGAGGTGCCGGAAAGAGCTCTAGTCAGGGAGTGAGGAGACCTGGGTTCCCGCGTTCATTCTGCCGTTGATCTTGGTCGCCGTCCCTGGGCAGTGCCTAAGGTCCCTTTAAACAGCAGTTCCCCAACAAATCCTGCTCACCCTGCACTTTGCAGCCTGGGCACAAAACAAGTGGCCACACCCAGGGTTGGGTTTGGCGCTGCTCCAGGTCACACCCTGTTAAATGAGTAAGCAGGGGGCCAAAGCCTGCCCACCGGGTTTTGGGGCACAGGGAAGCCGGGGACTGACAGGAAAGGGGGCTCTGGGCCCCAGAGGCCTGTAGGGTGGTCTGATGCAAAGAGATGCTCTCACGTCTTGGCTTAGGACTTGGACAAGTGACTTCACGTCTCTGCTCAGGTTCCTCATCTGTAAGATACCTCATCCCGGGCATCTTGACCAAGATAAGGAATGTGAAGAGTGCCAAGCAGTGCCTGGCACACGAGAGGCATTCAGTAAAAGAACCATTCTTGCTGTGATCACTGAGCCCCTCTGGGAGGGAGGTACAGACAGATGCACTCAGCTCCTCTGGGAGGAAAGCAGTTCAAAACCACAGCTGTTACTGAAGCTCTGCCGGGTCTCCTGAAAGCAGCTGGCCAGAGGAGAGGCTGGGCCCACCACTGAGCGCCCTCCCTGCGGGCACCCAGCTCCTAAATCAGGTGGTACTGGGGAAAGTCAAGGCTGCAGAGAAGAGGCTAATGATAACCTGCCTTGTGGGTCATATATCTCCCTATATGATCTTGGACAGGTCACATCCTCTCTCTGAGCCTCAGTTTCCCCCTGCAACATGGAGCTACTAAAACCATCTACTTCATAGGGTAGAAAACTATCTTAGACTGTAAAATGCTGAACTAAAGATAGGTTAAAAACTCCCGGTTATCCTTGGCTGCTTGACTTGTAAAATAGGAATAGCACTCCTGCCGCCTTCCTCCTAGTTGGAAATAATGTACAGGAAGGGGTTCTGAAAGTTTAAAGCCTTGAGAATTGGCAAAGCAGGATTCCAGTAGCAGGCAGTGGGGCTCTCTGCCTGCAGCCAGCGGTGGCTGGAGGCCAAGCCTGCTGATTGACACAGGTCAGATCAGTGCCTCTAGGGCAGAGGGGGTGGTCTTCTCCCTGTACTTGAACTTAACTCACCACTCACAACAAAGCCAACCCATCTCCCCTTCCTGGATCCTGCTTCCAAAACCCAGGACCTGGAAGAGACTTGAGATGAGTTAGTCCCACAGCTACTCCGCGCACGCACACATTTTCAAGACAAGGAAACTGATGCCCAGACAAGGGCCAAGACTTGTCCAAGGACACACAGTGAATTAGCGGCAATCAGGACCAGAAATCAGGCTCCCTAACTATCACCCCCACCTCCCAGGGCTCTTCCAACTCCACCCCACCCTATGGTTGTTTCGATTCTCATGGGCTCCAGGAATTCCACTCCCAAAAAACACACCCTGTGCCTGGTGCCACCACAATTTGGGCCCTCCCTGGCAACGGTCCTGCCACTTTGAGAAAAGAACAGTCAATCTGAACAGGAACCTCAGAGGGCTGCCCCCACCTTGCACCTGCTACTGGCTGTCTGGGACAGAAGACTGGGCCTGGGGGAGGATCTAGGGCAGATAATTGGGAAAGAGGTGGCTGGATGGAAAATTAGGAGTCTCAGCCAAACTGGACCTGAGAGACCTCCCCCTATTTTAAAGCCCCCACGGTATCCCCAGGCTCAGTTCTGTGCTTGGACAATAGCAGGTGCCTAGTACTGGTTTCTGGGCCAAACAATGAATGAAAGAATGAATGGATGACAGCAAATTGACTCCGTAGACTTCCCCAAGGTCACAGGGTGCACTGGGCGTAGGGCGTTGGGTCTCCACACTCCTGATCCAGTGCTCATTCCATTCCACCACAATGGATGAGGTTATTTCATCCCAAGTCTGAAAATGAAAGGCTCTTCTACTTAGATATTGGGGCAATGTGTTGTTCTGGAAGCTGAAAGCTCCCGTTCTCTCTCCCCAGACTCGACCTGCCTCACTCAGACTAGCTCCCAGACGTCCCTCCCGCCTTTCCCACCCCCGTAAAAGCAGAGAGGGAAGCGGTGCGGGGGCGGCGGGGGGGGTGGTCCCCAGCATTACCGGCAGCCGGCCAGCAGGCACGCATCGCACAGCTTGGCCCTCCGGTCCGTGGGGGGTGGCGTCGAGGCAGGTGCCCGGCGCCGCAGCGGGAGGCACAGTCTGCGGGTACAGCTGGGTGTAGTAGGTGGTGGTGGCCGGGCAGAGCTGAGGGCTGCTGAGGCCCGGCGGCCACAGCTCCGTGGGGCTCATCGCGGGCAGCCCCTTGAGGGGTGGCCCCGCGGCCGGAGCCAGGGCCCGCGGCCCTCGCAGCATGGCGAGCGCAGCGCCCCCCTCCCCAGCCGGGCCTGGCGCGCCCGCCGGTACCTGCGGGCTTCGGAGCCCGCGGCGGCTCACACGGCCCGCGGCATGGCGCGGAGGCCGGGCAAGGCCGGACCCTCCCCTCCTGGCCCGCCGCCGAGCCGGGCAGTGCTTGGAGATCGCCGCTTGGAGATCGCCCCGCGCCGGCGGCGGCGGCGGCGGCGGCGGCACGGCCAGGGATTGCCCCGCCGCGAGGGCTGCTGCGACCAGCAAGGGCCCCGCGCCTCCTAAGGCTTCGGCACCTGGGGTCTGGCCCGCTTCGGGAGTGGTATCTGGGATGCCCACGGGCTCAGCAGAAACGCGATGCGCTCGGACGGGGGAGGGGGACCGATTGCACCAACTCCCTCTCGCCTCGCTCTCGAGCCCTTGAGCTTTTCTCTGCTTTTTTTTTTTCTGCTTCTTTTTTTTTTTTTTTTTTTTTTTTTTTTTTTTTTTTTTTTTTTTTTTTTTTTTTTTTTTTTAGCGCGAAACTGCGTGCCGCGAAATTCGGATCTCCCGCGGAAAATGCCGCGCTTCGGTTGGTCGCTGCAACAGGCACAGGCTCCACCCCCCGGAAGGACCCGTCCCCGAGGCGGTGATTGCAACACGAGCTGGATGCTTAAAGGGGACGCAACAGCTGCTGTCGCCCGGCGCCCGCCCGCGCTGACAGCCAGAGAAACAGACTGGGAGGGTGGTTCCCTCACAGAGCTGAGGACTGGGCCCGAATTCCCCGGGGGTGGGGGGAACATTTTGGCGCGGAGTCTTGACCTGAGCCCAGACCCAGCACTACATTGCCCAGGCCACAGACCTTTTGCTAGTTTGCATTATAGCTCAGCCAACGATAACATATAGGTATTTATATCGTTTTTCCCCCCGGCTAAAATGAAAGCCAGGAAACTGTTCTCTTTCTTGGCAAGGGGGCTGAGGGACGGAGCCTAACGTTTATACCTCTTCATAGGGGGATACTAAGGTCAGCTGAGTGCCCACAGTATGCCTAGCACTCTGGAGATGATTACGTCTTATTTAATTTGAGCCAACAGTCGTCAGAAGAGGAATGATGATCTTCGTGGTAAAGATGGACAGTCTGAGAGGCTAGGTAACTTGCCCAGGGTCACACAGAGAGATTCGCTGATTTGAGTTCAGTCTGGGACAGGCCCGGTCCTGAGCCCTTGCTTGTTCCAATAAGAGGCTCCTCCCCTGCTCTCCCAAGCTGTGCCCCTTGCAGGCTTGGGTGGGGGTCCAGAGTGCACAGTTCTGATTTGTTCACAGTTGTATTCCCAGAGCCCAACACTCAGTAAATATTTGAACATCTCCAGGCTTCTCCTCAACAATCCTTTTGTCACAGGTCTTCCCTCCCTCATTGCTGATAATCCATTTACATTCCTCATCTCTCCAGTTTAGAGACGTCAAGGCTCAGAGAAGTGACCTTGGCTGGTGAGTGGCAGAGCTGCTAAAAGCTGCTTCTTAATTCCAGGTCTGCTGATTCCTGCCTGTTGCTGTGTGATTTTTATGCAAGGCTGAGTCTGGCATTCAGAGCACTTCCAGAGTCAGTCCCCAGCTTAATACCTGATCCTCAGACCTGGAGGATGAGGTGGCAATAATGCATAGTGGTGAAGAGCCCAGACCTTGAAGTAGACAGCCCTGGGTTCAAATCCAGGCCTGGCCACTTTGCTAACTGTGTGACCCCAGGGAAGTTTTGTAAACTCTCTGAGCTTGGTTTTCTTATCCCTTACCACTCACTTCATAAGGTTGTGGGGAAATCTCATGAGATAATGCATGTAAAGCACTCAGCACAGAGTGTGGTTCATAAGGAACCCCAAGAAATGGCAGCTGTGGTTACATCTCTGGCCTTATCTCCAGTACACAGACCCCTTTACTCCTGTCTACACATTTCACTGGTCTTTCATGGCCCAGTTTATTTATTATTATTATTTTATTTGAAAGAAAATAGACTTTATTGCCCAAAAATTAAAACCATTTGAACATGTATTTTTCTACATAACTTATTGAGGTGATCAGTGTTCACTAAAATATTAATTTTCATCATTTGCTTCAATTCATGACTTCTTGACCAATTCTTCATTTTTCTTTCCAAAATACTGTATGCCACACCTTTCAGGCAATGAATTTTTAAACACCACAGCCAAGGACTTGAACATTCATCTGCAAGTCCCTATACGCTTATTACATGCAGTTTTCTCACAGCCATCCTCTACAACAAGTTTTTGGAAAACACTTATCATGACAACCTTCATTCACCTTCGACTCACAGGCTCTGTTGCACCTTGAAGAGCCTGGTGACAGGCCTCCAGGCGCTGCTGCCCTGCCCACACAGCTGATGGTGTCTCTGATGCCTTCTTTTCTCAGTCGCCACACGGGAAAAAGCTTCATAGCCTAGTTTAAACATCACCTACTGCAGGAAGCCTTCCCTGCCTGCCTCCTCTCTCCCAGTCAGAGTGCCTCTCACCCTCTTTGGACCCTTCGTGTGTTATGCCTCAAAAAACAAGGCTTTGTTTTCATGCCTGGTTTATCTGTTGGGTTCTAAGCTCTCTCAAGGGACCAGGTGGTATCTCTCTCTGAATGCCCCTCAGCATCTATGGCCTGGCGTGGCATGCAGAAGATGGGAAATAAATATTGATTAAATGATTCATTAATCTTCCCAGCAAAGAGTGGCAGAAGTTAATGAGATCTGAAGTCAGAGGCTCAGCAGGCCCAGATTCAAGTCCCACTCCCCACCTGTCATCTGAGCGCCGCTGGACAGGCTGCTGCTCTACCTCTCAACATCAATTTCCTCAACCATCAAATACCGATAATGCTTCCACTTGGCCGATGTCACAGGACTTCAGGGATATCATTAAGAGGTTGATGGTGATGATGATCATTAATATTTACAGAACCTACTGTGTGCTGGGCTCCAAGCACTTGGGCATCTCCTCTGATCCTCACGTCACCCCTCTGGGACAGGCACTATTATTAACCCCATTTTACAGATGAGGGAACCTGGAAGGAATTGTGGCAGAGTAGGTTTGGGGAAGGAGCAGGGGCCCAGGGCCAGGAAGGGAAATGGGGGTGGCAGGGTGGGGCTGGGACGAAAGAAGGGAGCCAGCAAGGGTGCTGTGAGCCAGCTCTCCATGGTTGAGAACCGGGCAGCTGGGGCTGGCTTTAGAGTTTCACTGCCTGGGAGCTCATTCCTGCCAGAGGTGTGAGATGCAGATCTGCACTGGGTCACCCTGAACGTGAATTCCTGCCACATCCATTCCTAGTGTAGGGCTCTTAGTCAGGTTGCTGGATCTTTCTGAGCCTCAAATTACTCATCTTTGAAATAGGAATGGCAAAGTGACCTTTCCATTTACCATGAAGATTCAATAAGGGATTGGATATAAAGTCCTCAGAGGGGTGCATAGCAGGTATTTAATATATTTTCACTGAGATTTGTGTGAGATAGACTGGAGAGGCCCTCACATGGAACTGAATTAAAATACTTGCAGTTTTCCCTTCACGCCCTACACTCTCCCATTTCCCAGGCTTAGCATCCATGGCTCCATGTCCACAAGGCCTCTTCTCCCTCCCAACCCCATGTGACGAATCTGACCCGCCCTTCAAGGCCCAACTCAAATGGTGGAGTGACAGGAACAAAGAGTCTGAAGTCAGACATCTTCAAAGTCCTTGGGAACACGACCCATGCTGTGTTTTCACCTTCATGCCCTCCTCCCTGAGAGTGCCGGGCACACAGTAGGTCTGCAGTAAGTGATGATGGTGTTAAGAGCTCACGTTTCCTGAACACTTCCTTAGTGTAAAGCACCAGACAGGCACTTTACATGCGTTACTATATTGAAACCTCCCAACTATCCTATAACGTAGGTACAAGAAGGAAACTGAGGCTCAAACATGTAGGGGATTTGAGCAAGGGTTGGTTAAAGAGGAAACCAGGATCTGACCAGAATCTGAACTCAGATCTCTATCTCCCAAGGCACTGAGCCATTCTTTTTTTTTTTTTTTTTTTTTTTTTTT
>NW_006786690.1:3741507-3779874 GCF_000442215.2 Lipotes vexillifer | reverse complement strand
AAAAAAAAAAAAAAAAAAAAAAATGACAATAACAAGTGTTGGCCAGGACATGTAGAAATTGGAGCCCTCATATATTGCTGGTGGGAATGTAAATTGTTGTAGCAGCGTTGGAAAACAGTTTGGCAGTTCCTCAAAAAGTTATACACAGAGTTACCATATGACCTAGGAATTCCACTCCTAGATATATTCCCAAGAGAACTGATGACAAATGTTTTCACAGCAGCATTATTCATAATAAGCAAAACTTGGAAACAACCCAAATGTCCATCAACTGATGACTGCTTAAATAAATATGGTATATCCATACAGAGGGATATTATTCAGTCATAAAAAGAAATGAAGGGGACTTCCCTGGTGGTCCAGTGGTTAAGAATCTGCCTTCCAATGCAGGGGATGTGGGTTCGATCCCTGGTTAGGGAACTAAGACTCCTACATGCTGTTGGGCAGCTAAGCCCACACGCACAACTAAAGATCCTGCATGCCGCAACAAAGATCCTGCATGCTGTGACTAAGACCCGAGGCAGCCAAATAAATAAATTAATTAACTGAAACAAAACAAAGCAAAAAAGAAATGAAGCACTGACACCTGCTACAATGTGGTTGAGTCTTGAAAACATTATGCTAAGTGAAAGAAACCAGACACAAAAGGCTACATATTATATTATTGCATTTATGTGAGATGTCTAGAATAGGAAAACCTATAGAGACAGAAGGTGGATTAGTGTTGCCCGTGTGGGTCGGTTTCATTTTACAGATGAGGAAACTGAAGCTTAGAGAGGCTAAGTTCCACTATGCCCACCTATCTGTGTGACTTTGGACTGGTGGTTTCACCTCCTAGAGGCTTAGTTTTCTCATCTATAAAATGGAGGTGATGACGAGCACCTGAAAGGGTAGTTGCACATCCTTCATATTTCTTAGTTCATTTTCCCTTCTCTCTGGCCTTTGGGTGGAAGCTGGTGGGGTTGAAGGGTTAAGGCTGCCATCTAGCGGTGAACTCCAGTACCTGCCCAAAGCCTGCGAGGTTATCTATTAAGTTAAGCCCCCTATGGACCTAGGGAGGAGAAAAAGAATGTGAAAGATGCAGCCCCGCTGGGAAGGCCAGGGCTACCAGATTGGCCAAATTCTTTCCAGATGTTTCCAGACCCTGTAGATGTTTTTCACAGATGTTGAGTCTTGTGGGTCTCATTGGAGGAGGATAATCGGATTTAGGTCCCTGTAGAGGTGCCCAGAGGAGCTTGGGGAAGCACAACCTACAATTCATGGGATTATCAATTTATTCCCTCCTTTTCCCAAAGCAACGCTTTACGGTTTTTTAAAAAGATTTATTTATTATTTATTTATTTAATTTATTTATTTTTGGCTGCGTCGGATCCTAGCTGCTTGCAGCACGCGGGATCTGCGTTGATGCATGCGGGATATTTCGATGCTGCACGTGGGCTTCTCTCTAGTAGTGGCGGCGGGTTTTCTCTTCTCCAGTTGTGGTGCGCAGGTTCCAGAGCGTGTGGGCTCTGTAGTTTGAGGCATGGGGGCTCTCTAGCTGAGGCGCGCGAGTTCAGTAGCTGTGGCACGTGGACTTAATTGCCCCGTGGCATGTGGGATCTTAGTTCCCTGACCAGGGATCGAACCCTCGTCCCCTGCATTGTAAGGCTGATTCTTTACCACTGGACCACCGGGGAAGTCCCCCGAAGGGGCTCTTTAAAACACACATTTGCTTATGGTCTTGCAAATAGCTCCCAGCATGGCCTGACCACCCCACCCCCTGCCAACCCCTCTGATCTTCAGCCTCCCTCACACAGGGACCTTAGGCTCTCAATCCCTCTGACGTCCCTGCTCTCCCTGTAAGCTCACCGTATTCTCTCTGCTTGGGATGCTTCTCTCCACCTTTTCTACCAGGAAAAAAAAGGTCTGCTCTCAGACACAAGTTTCTCAGATACACAGCTCATTGAGAATGCTGTATACCCCATTGGCACATGTGATCTCAAACAATGCTTAGTAAAAACGGGTGTATTTTCCATTGACATATGAATGGATAAAGAGGATGTGGTACATATATACAACTGAATATTACTCCCCCATTAAAAAGAATGAAATAATGCCATTTGCAGCAACATGGGTGGACCTGGAGATTATCATACTAAGTGAAGTCAGACAAAGACAAATATAATATGATATTGCTTACATGTGGAATCTAAAAAAAAGATACACATGAACTTATTTACAAGACAGAAACAGACTCACAGACTTACAGAATGAACTTATGGTTACCAGGAAGGAAGGTGGTAACCAGGGGGCGGGATAGATTGGGAGTCTGGGACTGACATGTACACAGTGATATATTTAAAACATATAACCAACAAGGACCTACTGTATAGCACAGGGAATGCTGCTCAATATTCTGTAATAACCTAAATGGGAAAAGAATTTGAAAAAGAATAGATACATGTATATGTAAAACTGAACCACTTTGCTATACACCTGAAACTAACACGACATTGTTAATTAACTATGCTCCAATATAAAATAAAAAAAATTTTTTTAATGGTTGTATTTTAACTCTTTAGTTGAACAGAATTGAAGCCTGGGACAGCAACATCAAGAATCCAGATCAATTATTAACATCAAAAAATAAGACTCAGAAGTATTTTGAAATAAGCAAGACATTCAGTCTTTGGAGTCCAAGTGGTATTGGCCACAGTATGAGTATGGGTGGTGATAGCTTACAGCACCCATTTCTCAGAAGCTGACTCTGATCCCTGCTCCCCACCTCCTGTTAGGAATCTCAATCTGTCATCATTTCATATTGTAATTGTTTTTCTGTTCTGTCTTTCCCCACCAGATTTTTTTTTTTTTGGTACGTGGGCCTCTCACTGTTGTGGCCTCTCCCGCTGCGGAGCACAGGCTCCGGACGCACAGGCTCAGCGGCCATGGCTCACGGGCCCAGCCGCTCTGCAGCATGTGGGATCTTCCCAGACCGGGGCACGAACCCATGTCCCCTGCATCAGCAGGCGGACTCTCAACCACTGCGCCACCAGGGAAGCCCTCCCCACCAGATTTAAGTCACTCCTTGTCTTCTTTATCTTCACACCCCAGTATCCAGCCCAGTGCCCATCGTGGAATAGAAGCCCAAGAATCGCTTATTGAACTGAACTCAGTGAAAGATTTTTGGAATAGTTGAGAGGCCACTTGGCCACTGTCAGAGGCTCTGTGACTCTGCAAGCCAAAGAGGTCGCCAGGGTCAGAATTCTCAGCTATCTCCTATTCCTGGTTTATGGAGAGAGGAGAAGTATCCCTCTGCCCCCACGATCATTCCTCCCCCAAAATGCAGATAAAAATGATGCGAATAGTGGTAAAGCAAGTATGTTCATACCCCAAATCCACTTCAGTTACCATGAAGTGGTACCACAGCCCTAAGAAGAAGCCACAGTTAGCCCCATTTTACAGGTGAAAGAACTGAGGCCAGGAGTAGCTCAAGATATGCCAGAAGGCACACAGCTTAAGAAGTGTCAGGGCACAGAATTTTATTTACTATGTGCCAGTCACTGTTCTTAAGGCTTATAAATCTTGTTTTATATAATCCTCATAACATCCCTATGAAGTATGTATTGTTATCACTCCTACTTTACATATGAAGAAACTGAGACTCCGAGAGTTTAGGTTCTTTTCCCAAGATCATAGGGCTGGTGATGGTGGAGCAGGTTTTGAGCCAGGGCAGTCTGGGTTCATCCTCTCAACCACTCTGCTACCTTTCCTTCCTTCCGGATATCGTCTGAAAGCCTTGGCTTCAGCATGTATATAAGTAGGATAAGAACACCCACATCTCAGAGTGGTGTGAGGATTAGATCTGCATGTGGGCGTCTGGAACACACTAGATACCAAGGAAAAGGAGGTAATAATTTTTGTTCCTCTTGAGAGCCGAAGCTGACAATTGCAGCAACTGGCCACCAGGGGGAAATCATGCGCTGAAGACCTAATACCTTCCCAGGCCCTGGTTCCATGGTTAAGAATTCCGCTGAGACCTCACTTTCCCTGTGCCCAACCCTGTAATCAATGACATCTCACCAGTGCAGAACCTCACAGAACTAACCTTCTTGCAAAAGAAATAAGGTTTAGGCCTTAAACGCATCCAAGGCCCCTTTGCCAACACCAGTTCTGGGAGGATGTATGTTGCGGGGAGCCCATCTGTGTCCCACTTGGTGGTGGCAGTGGTGGGGGGTGGTGATTATCAGTAGTGCCCCTTCTGCTGGAGGCCGGGCTCCTGGAGCCACAGCTGCAGGGTGAAGGGTGGCAGGGAGGGCTTTGAAATTGTCTCCCTAGGGATTTCCATGGTTACAGATTGATGCCTGCAGACCACTAGGCTGGGTCCTTTATCTGTATTGTCTCGTGGGGAGACAATGAGCTTTAGGGATGGGGGGGCCCTCCATGCAGATCACTGCTGCAGCAGGGCCCTTGTGTGCCCTGCTCTGTGAATCTCCTGACGCCGGCTGCTGGGGCTGAGAGACTGGGGCATGGGGGTCAGCCTTGGCAATCACTCCTTGCTTTAGGGTACAACACTACTGCTGCAGAGACTTGGGAGAGGCCATCTTTCAGGCTCCAAAACAGCAAAGCTGCAGAGGCCACAGGATATTCAATAAAAAGCACACATTTTGGAGTCAGCCCTGACTATATCATGATTCTAACTTGGACAAGTTATTTTGCCTGCTTGAGTCTCAGTTTTCTCATCTGGAAAGTGGGGGCAGCACCTGCTTTATAAAATTACTGTGAGGAAGCATTAAGCACAAAGCCTGGTGTCAAGATGCTCAGAGAGGACCTGAGCTCAGGCAGGCTCATAGCATATCCGGGTCATAGGACCAGCTCTGTCACTCACTCTGTGGCCTTAACCAAGGCCCTTCTCCTCTCTGGGCCCTAACTGCCCCATGTGTGACTTGGGGACTTTGAAAGGTTTATCAAGGATGAGATGAAATGATGATAAGAAAATGCTTGGAAAGATAGAAATCAAACCCTGAACACAAAACTCTGCCTCCCAGGACTTATAGGTACTTGTAATATACAGCACATGATCACAGGGGGCATGTGGCATTTGGGTGAGTTGAATCTTTGCAGCTACAGCAGAAAAGGGAGATTATTTAGGAGGCGGGACACGCAGGGTCTCAGAATCAGGGAGTTATTCCAGAAAGATCTGCCACCCTGATTAACAAAAGAATCAAAAGCACAGAGAGGGAATTCCCTGGCGGTCCAGTGGTTAGGACTCCCTGCTTTTCACTACTGAGGACGCGGGTTTGATCCCCTGTGGGGGAACTAAGGTCCCACAAGCCTCAGGGAACAGCCAAAAAAAAAAAGAAAAAAAGCACAGAGAACGGAAGGGACTCAGCTCTCTGCCACCCAGTTTAATCACCTTGTCCTGTCACCAGCTTCTTCTCCAAGGAAAGGGTGTGTCTAGGTGGAGAGGAAAGGAAGGAGTAAGGGAAAGTTATTGTCACTTATGGGACACGTTTAAATGAGGTTAAGTTGATCGTTAGCCCCATTTTATAGATAAGGAAACTAAAGATTGCTATTATGGTTATTCAACTGGATTGGCCAACCAATGTATAAGACCCCAAAATAAAAATAATTTGCCTGTAGAATGGAAGACAGAACTTGCTCAAGGGAAAAGTAAAACAATCCCTTCACCTTTAAATAATCAGCAGAGGGACTTCCCTGGTGGCGCAGTGGATAGGACTGCGCTCCCAATGCAGGGAGCGCGAATTCAATCCCTGGTCAGGGAACTAGATCCTACCTGCATGATGCAAGTAAGAGTTCACATGCTGCAACTAAGGAGCCCATGTGCTGCAACTAAAGAGCCCACCTGCCACAACTAAGACCCGGTGCAACCAAATAAATAAATAAATACATATTTTTAAAATAAATAAATAATCAGCAGAGAGAATCGAAAACTTTTAAATGTCTATCATTCCTCCTTCCATTACTATGCACTTAGCCCAGAGTCTTGCACACAGTAAGTATTCAGGAAATGAAAGTTCTTATCACCACTACTGTTTTTATTAAATTTACTGCTACACATTCAATGCAGGGGATACAAAGGTAAATAAAACTCCCTCCTGTCTTTGAGGAATTCAGCCTAGGGAGAGGGAAAGGGGGGGTGCAAAAAATAATCTCTTACACCTGCTGGACTTTACAATGTACAAACCACTTTTGCATGCACCATCTCACTGAATTCTCAAAACACTCTCATGAGGAAGGCTTCTTTCCCATTTTAGAGATAAGGAAACTGAGGCTCAGTGGGCTCCAATGACTTGCCCAGACATTGTAAAATATGAATAAAAGAGGAAAGAAGATAATTTTAGGAGGAAAACCAACTTTACTGGATTAACAGATGTGTTTAAAAAGCAATAAAAACAAAGCAATAAAGTGTATTAATTATATAAGGTACAAAGACCATAATCCTGTTTTATTAAAGAATATACAAAAGATACCTCTTACTGAGTTAAAAAACCAGCCAGCCTTTGAAGAACTCTCACTTATGGAGCAATGACTACGTGCCAGGCACTTTTTGTGCATTTCTCTAATCCTCACAGCAGCCCTGAAAGGTAGAAACGGTTAGCCCCCTCTTCACAGATGAGAAACCAAAGCTCAGAGAGGTGAAGCTAGCGCACAGCAAGGAGGGGAGAGAACGAGGACTGAGACCTGGGCTCTGATACTCAGGTTACCAGCTAGAGCCAGGGCTTCCTCCCAGGTCAGTTTGGCCAAGGAAATCTGCTGAGGGGTGAGCACAGCTCCTTGTCTCCCTCCACAGAGCACAGTGAGTAGGAGGGAGGTGCAGGCAGCTCTCCAAGGTAAGAGGAAGCAGCACAGCACAGCATGGCCTTGTGCGTGCGTGCGTCTTCATGTATGTGTGTGTGCACACGCGCATGTGTGGCTGTGTGTGAAATTGGTTGGGTTCTGGGTCTCACAAAACCATATTATTTATCTGTACTTCTTCCTGAAATATCAATTTTATTTTTTAAAAATTGAGACATTACGATTCTGTATAAAAGCACAGGTGGCTATAGAATGTATGAGAACACACTTCACATGGTATGCTAAGATAAGGAATGACAGCTAGCATTTGGGGGGTTCCTATTACGTGTCAAGCATTAGACTGAGAGTGCTATGTGTTAATTAATTTAATCCTCACAAAGTAGGGACTTTTATTATCCCCATTTTATAGGTGCAGACACTGAGGATGAAGGAAGCTAAGGAATTTGTCCAAGTTCACACTGCTAGTGGGGGACTGCAGGCACTCATAGGCATTTCAGTAGCCAAATATTGCATGTTCAATTGAAAGTTTACTAAAAGATTCACAGGGACTTCCCTGGCGGTCCGGTGGTTAAAACTCCATGCTTCCAAGGCAGGGGGGTGCGGGTTAGATCCCTGGTCAGGGAACTGAGATCCCACATGCTGTGTGGCAGGGCCAAAAAATATTTAAAAATCCAAAAAGATTCACAGATGAGGATGATGACAGAGAAGCAGGTGGCTCCTGCCCCACTAGATCTTGATAAAATTATAAGGGTTGCCAATTTCAAGCATCTCATCTGTGCCAGGTACTCTACCTCTGCTGTCTTATTTAATTCCTACAACAACCCTATGAAAGAGGTACTACTGGGAGTTTCAGATGAAAAACTGAGGCTCAGAGAGGTGGTCACACAGCTAAGAAGCGGCAGAGACAGGTCTGTCTGATCACAAAGCTCCTGCCACGTTCGGCCTCCAGGTCCTCTGGTAACTGGGTCATGTCCTTCCTACTCCAAACCCCAACCCCCATTCTCTTCTAAAAAGGGGTGCTTTCATGAGTAAGCTGGCTCTGGCTCAGGCTGAGCCTGGGTCTAAAGCTCTGTCCTTCCACCAGCTGAAAGCACATTTGTCATGAAATAATTACAAATCCCAATAATGAGAAAGTAGTAGCTGGGCATGGACTGGGAATGTGAAGATCTGGTTTTTAATCTCTAGGTCTGTGAGGGGGCCTTTCCCTATGCAATTGGATGAGTTGCTTACCCCCTCTGGGACTCCAGTTTCTCCATCTGTGAAACGGGACTATTCCTAACTCCATCTGTGACTCACTGAGTGTCTCCATGTGCTGGCAGGCTTTACCTTTAGTGCTTTACCTTTAGTTCCTCATTAAATACTCAGCAGGACTCTGTGGTGGCTCTATGCTGGTTCTCTGAGGTTCAGAGAAGTAAAGGAGCTTGTCCAAGGTGGCAGAGCCTGGGAGTGGAGATGCTGGACTGCCGCCCTGCTTTTTAAGCCCCTGCACTATTCCTCAAGGCACCAAGCTGTCCTGCTGATCAGATACTCCTGTGTATGTGTGAAAGGCCTCTGAAGAACACACATGCTAGACAGGCAGTGCTGAGATGCTGGGATTGGATTATGCCAACAATACTGCCACCCGGAAAGATGAGGGAGGAATTATGTGAGGAATCTGACAACCATGCCCAGCAAGCTCTGCGGATGGTGTCACCCAGGGCCTACCAAGTGCCAGGCGCTTTACATATGTTGTCTGCTTTAAACATCACAGCAGCCATCTAAGGCTCTGAGAGGATAAATAACTTACCTGTGATGGCATAGCTAATACATGACAAAGCTAGGATTTCAGCCAGCATCTGTCTGATTCCCAAACTCACAGAAAGTACGGGAGGGCTGTGGGGTCTGGCTGAGGCCAATTCTGTGTGACCATTGGTTTGTACAAAGTTAAAAGAACTGCAGGGAATTCCCTGGCGGTCCAGTGGCTAGGACTCGGCGCTTTCACTGCTGTGGCTCGGGTTCAGTCCCTGGCTAGGGAACTAAGATCCTGCAAGCCATGCGGCACGACCAAAAAATATATAAAATTAAATAAAATTAAAAACTGCAGACATCAACAGGACTGGATATGGAAGCTATGTTGGAGACCTGGGCTCTGACACTTACTCCAGGGACCTTTGGCAGATCCCTTAATATCTGTGAGCCTCACAGGGGTGAAATGGAGGCAGTGCCCCAGTCTCACATTACCACATAGACTAAAATGCTGTGTACTAGTGAATGGCCTCTTTTGAACACTTTCTTGCTGCTGTCTTTGAATGTGGAGTCAAACTTTTCAAGGGAAATGTGATGGACAGGAGTCAGGACCAACATTTAGGTCCCTCAGGGCCCACCTAGATGAACCCTGGATGGAAGCTGGGATCAACCCTTCATGCATCTGGACCCAATGCAAGAACTGCCAGGGGCCCTGGTGGGGAAGAGATGTGTGTGAGCTGTGGTGGAGGGGACGTCTTGACGGTCCCTAAGTACTTGTCTCCTCCCCCCAGAACCTATAGTGGCCAAGTACCCAGTGTCTTGAAACCTTTTTTTTTTTTTTTTTTAAATGCTAAAAATGGCATAGGCTGGAAACAAAACCAGGTTCAGGAAGAACCTGGATCGGTGAGCGGGCAGGTTATTCTGGGGAGTCTGCCTTGCGTACCCTCATTGCCACACAACACACACTTTTAGCCCCAAACTGCCCAACTGCCAGCTGGCCAGCGACCACCTCGACTTAGGGTAATGAGTTCCATATGTTTCCATAAGAACCCAGCTAAGCTTTTCTCCAGCAGTTCTTAAAAAGTGTTCTCTCTCCTCCCTGGCTTCACTTGGCCACCCTTGTTTCATTTGCTCCTAATGAGGGCGCGAGGGAGGGGGCTGGGTGGCAATGACGAGGAGACAATGCTTTAGGGAGTCACCATTCCCTGACTTCACATTTCCACATCCTCAGGTGGGGGTCTGCGCAGTCCACCAGCCCCTGGCAGTCCCTCTGTGAGAGCTGTGTGATTCCTGAAGCCTCTCAGGGCCTCAGCTGCCCCACCTCTAAAGTGGAAATAACAATCCTTGCTCTGGGGAGGCAGAGTATCACACAAAGTTTCCTAGATACAAAGTTAGGAGGCATGGGTTCGAGTTCTGTCTTTTTTTTTGGCCAAGCTTGCAGGATATTAGTTCCCCCACCAGGGATTGAACCTGGGTCATGGCAGTGAAAGTGCTGAGTCCTAACCACTGGACCGCCAGGGAATTCCCTCAAGTTCTGTCTTGACCATGAATTTGCTGTGTGTCCCTGAGCAGGCTCCTTCCCCTCTTGGGCCACATGTGTGACCTCTAAGGGTCCTTCCATCCCTGACAGCCTTTAGGTTTATGAACAAATGACAGAAAGGTACAGGGAAGAGCATCAACTTACCTGTTAAACATGGGTGGCTCCAAGGCCGGAGCCCTTGGAAGCCCAAGGCCTCCCTGCCACGGCCAGTGTTACTGCCAGTCTGACCATGGTCTGGCCCAAGGAGGGTTTTGCCTCCAGGCTCTGGCACAAGGTAGGAGCAGGGTGGCGTTGAGGACAGGGATTGTCCCAGATGGAAGGGCAGCTCCACAGCCTGGGTGATGCAGGGAGAGGCTATGGTCAGCTCCCAGCCACGGAGGGATATGAATCCGAGTTCAGAGAGCTACAGCGCCCCCTTCCCCTTATCTGGCTTACCAAAGGCAACCCCTAAATCCTGGTCTCTGGGTGACCTACTACCCTGATCCAGACTGTCCACCGACTCTACCCAAAGACTGACTCACTAGCCTTGGCCGCTGATGCTATCCAGACTAACCCTCACACCCTATTAAGCCCAGCCACAGACTGACGGCTGCCAACTTCTACCCACACTATCTCCAAACCTTGCCAGTCTGGCTGAACCCCAATTCTGGCCACACTCTGACCCCTCACTCTACTTTCAGACTGACCCCTGATTTCGGTCACAAAGTGACCCCCTGACCTTGCCACTGACTGACCCTTCACAGCAGAAATAATCAGAACAATTAAATGCTAAGCTCCAAGTACAGGACAGGGAGGAGTCGGGCGGGGCGGGAAGGGAGACTGGGAGGGCACAGGCTTCCCGGAGGACCCCGGTGGGCCTGGGGCCACACTCGGAAGGTCGGGGAGGCCTCGTGCGGGGCACGTCGCAGGCGCTCGAGGAATGCGAACTGCCTGAAAGAATGAAGGAAGGAAGGAACGGGGTGCGATCCAGGGCGGCAGCCCGGCCCGGGCAAAGCTGCCGAGGCAGGAAGCGGGGTGGGGGGCGCGCCGAGGCTGCAGCGGCCCGAGCGCAGCTGGGGGCAGCGGGAGAGCAGTCGGGTCAGCAACTCCGCTGGGTGGGGGGCCCCCCAGGCCGGGAGGCTGGGAACCGGGAGGCCGCGCTGCTGGCAGAGTGGCTGGGGCGCCGCGAGGCTCCGGATGGGCTGGGAGCCCCGCCCGCAGGCTGCGGAGGGAGCCGGAGCCAGAGCGGAGCCAGCGCTCAGACATCCGGGCGCCAGCGAACACCTGCGAGCGGCCCCCAGGGCTAGCGGGGGGAGCGCGGGTCGTCAGGCTGGGGGCGGGGCCAGCTAGGCTCCGCCCAGCCGGGCTCTGGGCCACGTGGGCCGAGGCTCCGCCCTTGCCCCGGCGCAGAGAAGAGGCTGCGGGGAACGCCTCTCCCAGTAGAGCCGGGAGCGGGCAGAGCGGACCCGGAGGCGCAGTTCTGCGAGAAAGAGAGAGCGAAAGGAGGATTTAGGATGTAGCCTGGGGAATGGAGAAGAGTGGTAGCCGTGAGAGGTGATGAGACCGGGAAGACAGATAATTGACGGTTGTCCGGCACATCCACAGCTAAGGAGAGCTGTAACTGGCCTTCTCGGAAAGGGCACCATCTCCGGTGTCACAGGCATGAACTTGAATCCCTGCTTTGTTACTTAGGAGCCGTGTGGCCACGGGCAAGTTACTTCGCCTGTTCTGAACCTGTTTTTTTATTTACACAGTAAGAATCCCTTCCAAAAGTCCGTTTGTCAGAGCTGATGCAATAGTGAACTGTAAGACTCAGTTAATAGTGAATCTTGTATTTTCAGGGAGCATGGTAGATGCTTTACGCATGTTATTTTTAATCCGAACCACACACCTGCAAAGGGAGTACCATCATCCCATTTCACAAATAAGAGGGAGACCTGGGGTGGGCTTAGGTCTTTCATTCAGCAAGCACTTACTGGGGACCAAATAAAGGGAATGGTGAGGGGAAAAAATTGGCCTGGAGTTGAAGTAAGAACATGGACTTCGAAGCTAGATGGTGCTGGATGGTGGCTTGCTGTGGCACTTCCTTGCTTTGTGACCTGGATCAAGTTAATCAGCCTCTCTGAATCTGTTTCCTCTGTAAAATAGGAATAATGATACCCACTTTGCTGGGTTGTGGTGAGGATTAGAAAAAATTAAGATAAAATAGAGCCTGGCACCTGGTAGGCATTTGATAGGTGTTTATGACAGAAGACAACTATCCTCTCTGAGTTTTCTCACCTAGGGCCAAATTGCTTTCACTCCCTAATGACTAATGAATTGGTGTGCTGGTTTCAGCTTTCGTCCCAGCCACCTGACCAGCTCAGTCTTGGAGGACCTTACAGGCAATTTCCTTGGAATTAGCTTAATAATACCTTGTAGGTGTGTGATGCATTTCACAGAACTTTCCCACCATGATCTCTGTCCAGGGAGGCAGCAGTACAAGAACCACCAGCTGCTGAGCAAGGGAGGAGAGAGGCTTTGAGAGGTGAGGTGTCTTGCTCAAGCTCACATGGCAGATGAGCGATTCAGCTCTTCCTAGCCTTCCACAGTCCCACAGCTTCCAAGCAGGAAGCAGCATACTGTGGCAGAAAGGGCACAAAGTGCCTGGCTTTACTGCAATTAATGGTGTAATGTGGGGCTGGGTGCCTCAGAACTGTTTTCTCAATATCAGCAGTTTCATACAGATGTGGAAACTGAGGCTGAATAGACGCAGTTGCTAGCTTGCAGTCAAACTGCTGGTATGTGGCAGACAAGGATTTGCACCCTTGTGTGGCTGACTTCAGAGCCGGCAGAGCACACCAAACAAATGATCCAAGGTAGACCCAGCCTGGGTCTTGTACTTACTTGGTTTGAAGCAAGAGTTCCTCACATGGGGTGTGAGGGCTTCCCAGGGCATTGGAGGTATGCTATTGCTCGGCAAAGTTTGTGTGTGTGTGTGTGTCTTCTGAAGAGAGCATTCATACCTTACATCAGATCATCGGAGAAGACCAGGAAACAGGTTAAGAACACTGGTCAGCTAGGAGGGTGGTTTGCAGAGACAAAGGTTGCCTCCCCTCCACATGCCCCTGTTCGCCCCTGAAAGCTCACCAGGGTTAAGGCATGAAGGTGGGTGATGACGTGACCTGTTTGTTATGAAATAGTGCAGTAACTCATGCCAGTGGCCAACACACATATGAAATCATATCATAAACAGGAATCTAGTGAGGCCAGGTGCCTGGTGGAACCCACCTGGGGAAGTGCCAGGTGGGGGCAAAGGAGGATGGCATGGTTTGGGGGTCTTGCCCTCTGCCTGACTCTCAGGCCTGGCTCCATGGAATAGCCAGTCTCAGACCCTGCTCTTGTCCACTACTATCATAGTCACTGTAGTTAAGGTTAAAATCCCATCTCTGCCTCTCAAGGGGTTGTGTGAACCTGGCTCCAACCCATTATCCATGAGTCTCAATTTTCCATTTCTGAAATAGGGCTAAAGATGCTTACAGAATAGGCTCCCAATGGAGATGTTATGAGAAGGATATACCAGAAATAAGGGCTATAGGGCCTCTTCCTCAAATTCCCAGTCTAGGCTCAGAGTCTTCAACTACCTGCTGGTAGAGGGATTTGTTCCCATATTTCCCAACCAGCACCAAAATCCTTCTGATCAGAGTGGCTGAGGATTTGAGGGAAGAGACCCCTCTCCTATTTTCTCCAACTTTGAAAGCCCAAGAGAAAATTAAAACAGAGAACGTGAAGAGGGAAATGAAACCAAGCCCAATGATCCATTTATTCAATTCTGAAATGGGTCTATCAACCACCAACCCTGCCTGGGCACCAGGTGAGGCTTCTCTTCCACATCCCCTGCTAGAAAGACATCATGAATAATTAATAGCATTGAGGAAGACAGCCATCTGCTAGTTAGCAAAACAGCTCTGAAAGTACCTAAGAACTGAGACTCAGGAGACCCGATTTCTGTCCTGAGCCCCCAACTTGCTGGGTGAGCTTGTGCCAGTCACTTCCCTTCTCCAGTCTTCCCTCACTTGTTAAATGAGACAGGACAAGGCTCTTCTTTGCACCCAATGGATGTGGGGCTCCCCTCCTTCCCCAGCCTTAGCTGGGTATTCTCCCATCTCCCTTTTAAGGGAATAAGCAAGTTTGCTTTCCCCAAGCTCCAAAACATTAATTTAGTCCCCCTAAATTCAGTCTTGTGCGAAAGTGTTAGCATTAAGGAATCAAGTTACATACACAAGTGTTTAAAAACCGTTTATTATGCAAAATGTTAACTTTTATAAAAAGTTTAATATACATCGCATGGTTACAGAAAGTCACCTTCCTGCAAAAAAGGTACAAAAGCTAAATACTCTATTATAGAGTTCATAATCAGGGCAACAGAGCCTTTCTCCAAGGAAACCAGAAGACCAGCTCTACCGCTGCCTTGCCAGAGTTTGGAGAGCAGCCAGCCCCGCCCCCCATACACCTCCACACACTGAAAGACAGTCTTTAAACTTGGGGGTGGCGTGAGGGCTGGGGGAGGTTGCCCAGCTGGTGCCCAGAGCTAGCTCTGGCTCTTTAGGCTACCCAAGTTCACAGTCCTTCGCTCCCGGGCGCAGGTCCAGCCTCGAGGCAGGGGTTTGGGGAAGTCAAGTGGGCAGGGCGAGGTTGGGGCCCATCCATGCCCTCGGGCTTCCGGCCGTAGAGGGTCCCGGGTCCCAGGCGGAACGGGCGCCAGCACCTGCGTTCTGGGCGGGGGAGGAAAGAAGACCAGGGAGCCGTCAGTTTCCGCCGAGCGCGCCGAGGCGGGGGCCGGCCGCAGACTGGCCGGCGCCAAGGAGGAAACTTGGTCTCTACCTCCAGCTGATAACTCCGCGCCCCACTCTGCCCCCACCCAGTTGGCGCCAAAGGACCACAGGCGGAGCTTGCACCATCCCTCCCTCTTGGAATTAACACTAGCTGGGAGGGGGCTGAAGAAAACACGGATCCTTTAAGGACTCCAAGCTACAAACAGACTGGCTATTTTATTTAGTCGGACCCGCGCCTACTTTCTCGCGTCTTTGGCCACTAGGGAAGGCAGGGACACCGTGTGTTTAAGGTTGAAACGAACACTGGATGGGAACTGGTTCCGTCATTCATTTGATGTGACCACGGGCAAGTCACCTGCACCTCTCTGGACTCGGTTTCCCTAAACCGAGGGGGCGCGGTAATCCCTTAAAAGGCCTACCAACTCCAGGATTTGCCATTTAAGCACCAGCTGCCCCACTTCCCCGCCCCCGGGAGAAGGCGTGGATACTCACCTGGAGGCGCCACGACGTCCAGGTCAGTGGCAGAAGCTCCTTTGGTCGTTGGAGATCACAAGTTCCGGAGCTAGCTCGGCTGTCTGAGAGAAGGAAAACGGGAGAGTTATGCACGGCGCTAGGAAGTTCTTGGGGTCCCGCAGCATCCCAGCCCTGGAGCTCAGCCCCGCCCCTGCTCCAAGCACGCCCACGCGCACCTGGATGGGAAGATGCGGGCCGTCTGGGGGTCCAGGAGCGGGCTCAGCCAGGACCACCTGAAGGTCGAGGATGTAGTCGATGACGCGCTGCAGGATTTCCACCTGGCTAAGCTGAGTGCCTCGCGGGACTCCGGGTACCAGTTCCCGCAGACGCGAGTAGCAGTGGTTCATGTCGTCAAGCAGGCTCAGCGGCTCCTCAGCTGCCGGGCTCTTGCCGCGGCCCCGCGCGATGGCCAGGCTGCGTTCCGACAGGCAGCACACCGCCTCGTAGCAGCCGCGCACCGGGCTCAGCGCCTTCATATTGAGGAATGAGGTTGGAAGTGCCGAAAGAAGAAAAAAGCCAAAGAACCCCTTGAGCAGCTAGCAACGCGCGCACTCTCACGGAGGTCCGCAGTTATAGAGCCTGCCTGGAAGGCACGCCCCTTTATGCAAAACAGCCCGCCTTGGCCCCGCCTCCGTCGACCCTGGGCGTTCACAGCCCGGGTAAATTGCAAACAGGCTTCCTCTGGCGGGTCTGACGCCGAATACCGCGGAGCCGCGGATTCAAAGAATGAGGAAGCGCTGATACAGAGGAGAGGCGGGCCTCTTTGCCAGAAAGGATTTAAAAAGTCACTTAAAACCATTAACTTTAAGAATTTGCCTTTTCCTGGCAGCGCCCCAGATCTTAGAGCTCCCCTGCCCCCTGCCAGTCCACCCACAGCCCAACACTGGTTCGAACTCACAGTCCTCCGAGGTCGTAAATCCCCGAACAGCAAAGAAGCTGTTTTTTTTTTTTTTTTTTTTTTTTTTTTTTTTTTTTTTTTTTTTTTTTTTTTTTTTTTTTTTTTTTTTTTTTTTTTTTTTTTTTTTTTTTTTTTTTTTTTTTTTTTTGGTAAGCAAAAGATTTTTCAAGGGAAACTTGTAAGGAATTAGTGCCGCCTTGTTCCCCAATTTGCTGTTCGTCTGACCTCCAGACTCACTGGCGTCAGGAATTATCTTGTGACCAGAGGGGAAAAAAATTAATTGCGGTGAAGCTGAGGTTACAATGAAGAAAACAGATTTGGGCTAGGCGCTGAGATTGCAGAAGGAGGAGGGGAAGGGGGTTTGAGCAAAGAACACTATTTATTTGAGCAACAGGGGGAAAGAAAAAAAAAAAAAGAAAGCAGCCTGAATCGTGATTTTTGCATGGGGAAGGAAGAGAGCTCCCATTCTCTGGCCCCATGCACTCCATAAGGAGCCAAATATATGCCCAGTTATATTTTGGAAGCGAGTTTGATTAGAATTTTGGACAGGGTTTTGAACGGGGGTGCAGAAGGGATGATTTCTAAATAACCTTTTTAGGAGCTCCCCTTAGGTCAGCAAATCTCTTTTAACTCTCACTTCTCCCTTCCCCCATTCTCCACACACCTCTATGCAGAAAACAATAGTTTGGTAATTTCATCACTCTATTGTCTATCCCTCTCTGCTATGGAAGAGCAGGCCACCTGGACTGGATTATTCTTAGCCTTGCTGAAATGGCTCCAGCTCTATCTGAGAGTCCAGGAAAGGGACCACGGGTCCCGTATCACAACGGGACATTGCATTCAGTATTCTTTGCTTGTCATCTTGTCATTTCCAAGGACTTTTGGGAATTTGCAGCCTCAGAATGCTCGTTTCCATCATGGAACTGGCCAGGTGGGATCCCCCAAAGGTTGCTTCCTTAATCAGTCAGTTGGTAAATATTTATGGAGTCGCTTCACATAAAACAGTGGCTCCTGCTCTCAAGAATCTCACAATTTGGGGAGACAAGATTAACACAGGAAACAATTAAGAGTTCTATAGTATGTGGCACTGATTAGCAGGACAATGGGAGCTCAGAGCTAGGAGAGTCTCAAAATAGTCATAGTAAAAAGGACACTGGACTGGGAATTAGGAGTCCTAGATTCAACATACCAGCCTTGCCAATAATTTGTCATGTGATCTTGAACAAGCCCAGGTACCCTGGCCTTAGTCGCCTTGTGAACAAAATGGGGAAATGGTGCTAAGTGATTATTTAAAATCCTTTCCAGCTCTAGAAGTCTAATGCTTTATGAAATTTGGACAGGCAGGTGTGGGATGGTAAAGGGTACAGAAAGGAGTTATAAAATATTTCCAAGGTCACACCACAAGTAATGGTAGAGCCAGCCCTGAATCCTTGTTCTTTACTGTCATACCACAGGACTCTGTGTCCCAAGAAAGAGTCGAAAGACTTCTTCCTGAAATATAAATGTTTTCCAGGACAGCCTCTTTGGTATAAGAAAACATCCCATGAATGGACAGATCAGTCTATATAGGCTACAGATGTCAAGTGAAGAGCATGCCAGCTATTTGGTCTTGGGAAGGGAATATGGTGGCTATGCGGACTCCTGAATGACCAAATAGAAAACACTTTTCTGTCACGCAGACTTCCGTGGTTTGTGCAAAATAGTCAAGCCCAGGTTCTGGAAAATATCATGGCCTTCAGAGCTAGGCAGACTTATGTTCAAATTCCCATTCTTTTTTACTAATAATGTGAACTTTGGGTAAGTCACCTCTGTGCCTCAATTTTCCAATTTATAAAATGGAGCTAACTAGACCTACCTCATTCCCTCAGCAAATAATTACTAAACGCCTCTTCTCTGCAAGGCGCTTGACATACTCTCTCCCTCACATCCATTAGTCTCCTTGGTGCCCGAGGACCCAGCAAGTGGCCGGTTGAGTGGTCTGTGCTCAGTCCACAGGACCACACAGATTCCCCTCTCTCCTTTTCCCTCCCCCATTACTACCCACTGCTGCCTCAGGCTTGTGCAGCCATTTGCAAAGCACGTTCGCATTATCTCCCAAGATGCTTTCAGGGTGAAATGCCAATGAGCTGGGTGACATAGGCAGGAGAGGGATGCCGGGATCAGCAAGCAGAATTCTGTCCTGGTCATGTCAGTAACTTGCAATGTGGCCTTGGAAGAATTTCTTTCCTTCCTGGGCTTCATTTTCTGTAAAATTGAGGGAGGGGGAAACAAATGACCTCTAAGGGTACTCTCCAATGTAAGATTCTAATTCTGAAAGAAATGGGTTACGGTTGAGAACACTGAATAAAGTTTGAGCCCAAAAGACTTCTTTTTCCCAACAGCGGACTGGAGGGCTAGCTCAGGCCTTCTGCAACTTGTTTAGCGGTGGTGGGGCCTCAGTCTCTTATTCCAAATGCCTCTGAACTTTCTGTTCCCAGTTCTGCTCCTTTTACCAGCTTTTTCCCCCCTCTTGCATTTTTTATTTTTATGAAAGGATGTCATTAAGGCTTTTGTCTGCGCTGTTTTTGTTTCAGAACTTTTCTCACAATCCTATTTTTTGTTGAGGAATCCGCTCCTTTGCCCAGCTGTGGGTCCCGGTCCCACAGCTGTGTTGATCTAAGACTCAGCCCCAGACAGCCTGGCGCCAGGGTGGGACGTCATGCGTTCACACAGGGATGCGTGTCCCAGGCAACCTTTCCTCGGGCAGTCACCGGCCGGCGACTGCCGTCCCCACCAATGAGCGTCCGACACCCGAGAAAGGGGAGGGGTCTGAGCCGCCCCGACCCGCAAGCGGCTTGTGAATTGCAGATGCTGAGAACTTGATAACGTTCCTTGAATTGGGGCCCTTTAAAGTCTTTTTTCCTTCTCTCTATCTCTTTTAGTTCTTTCTTTTCTTTCTTTTGTTTGTTCTCTTTCTTGCCACCTTCTGCCTTTATCTATATATGTTTATAAGTTTTCGTCTTCTTCCTTTTTTAACTATCTCCTCCCAGTGTCAGGAATCATTTTGTAAGCATTTCCAGGAACTGAATCTTTCTTTGCCAAAATTAAAAAAAAAAAAAAAGAAGAAGAAAAGGAAAAAAAGTCAGTGTTGTGCTCTCTGATTTTTTTAAGAGTTGGCAGAACTATTAAGTTATACTGCTTTGTCTTTAAAATTTTGAAAAGTGGTCGGGGGTCTCTGAGCTGTCGATTTCAAAGCCAAAGTAATGATGATGAGAATTGCAGATGTCTTTTTGCCTAAACTGAGCTTCTATCTATTTGTCTACCTTTCTATTTTTTTGCCATTAATGTTGAAAGTGGGGATCAAGGGAACTTCCAGATCTTGCCCAAGGTTACTCTAGATGTCAGTTGCTGACCTGTAGCCAGGACCCAGACCTCCCCCTCATTTGGCTTCCTGTCCATTCTGCCCTCTAACTCTCCTTAGCATTAGGGTGGTCTGCTGTAGTCTCAGGACATCCCCAGATGCTGCATTTTTTAATATGTAACTGTTTTCTC
Source organism: Lipotes vexillifer (assembly GCF_000442215.2). Taxonomy (NCBI): domain Eukaryota; kingdom Metazoa; phylum Chordata; class Mammalia; order Artiodactyla; family Lipotidae; genus Lipotes; species Lipotes vexillifer. The sequence continues at coordinate 3,760,079 of NW_006786690.1, read as the reverse complement.
ACAAAGTACATATAAAGGTGTGCGGAGGACTTCCCAGCCATACACTTAGAACATACCCCTCCTCCCCCCAAGCAAGGCTAGACCTCAGACTACTGCTTGAGACAAGAAGAGCACGGGGAATTCAGAATCAAGGCTCAAACCCTTGGATGGACTACTTATTCTTCCCTCTGCCTCAGTTGTCTCCTTGTAAAGTGGGGTGAAAAATAATATCCACCGACCTTATTTACAGCTGGGAGGATCAAGAGGACAACGGATGGAAAGTGTCGTAGGAACCAATTAGTTATTTTCATGTGCTATGATGTGATGTAGCCCCTGGTGAGTGAGATAGGTGGTACCAAGTGAGCTTAATGGTTCCTGCTGCGTCTGGTCTCAGGAACATGTGAAATACTGTGAAGGGGACTATGGTGAGCATCTGGATCTAAGGCATGAGTCCTTATAGGAATGGGGATTTCAGGGGCCTCCAAGATGGGCTACTCTACAGTTCAAAGGACTTGGTGCCGCCACTGCCGCTGCCACCACCACCACCATCATCATCATCATCATCCTTCATTGAATCTTAACTATTTGCCAAGTCCCACTTGCCTTCTTATACATTATCTCATTGACCCAATTTACCCATCAGGAGACTGAGGCTCAGAGAGGTTAATGTGCTTGCCCACAGTCACATGCTAATAAGTTGCAGATCTAAGATTTGCACCCAGGTCTGCCTGTCTCAAAACTTTTATCCTTCTGTGTTTATGCTTTTCCTTCTGCCCTTTCAAGGGACCTCCTAGGAAGGTAGTTTGGACCTGAGAGGGTTTTATTCCACCGGATAGAGAAAAGCAAGGGGGGGCATGCATTAGGTTGGAAGACAGACACCAAGGTATTAGGAAATGTCTTCTAAGTAGGGAGACTCAGAGAGCATTGGAAATTTCTTGGAAATTTCCCCCCCCCCCAAAAAAAACCTTCCTGTCCATGCTTTCAGGGATGTTTATTCTTAAACAAAGTGCAGGCTGACTACTCCTGTTTTTAGGAGTCAACTTGGGAGTTGAGTTTCCTCCCTCTCTCCTCCTTTCAACCCAAAGCCAGACTAGCTTGGTCCAGCCATACCACCCTGAAGTTAACTAACCCCTTATGTCAGCAGGTAGGCAGTGACCATGGGATGTCCAGGGGCTGGCTTGGCATCTGGGGTGTGTGTGGGTGGACAACCACAAGAAAGTAGGAAGAGAGTTTGTTTTCTGAGAACCTATCTTGTGCTGCTGCTTTATAAATTCTGTCTCATATAATCTTCTCTGTAGTCTTTTGGGGTAGATATCGTGATAAAGGTATTGAGGTCAAAGAGATTTGTCCACAGAGCTAGCAGGCACAAAACTCCAATAATCAAAATTTGAACTCAAGCCTGTGGCTCAAACATTGATGCATACAAGGATGGAGACAAACATCCAAACTGCACACAGCGTCCAGACACACAAGGGCTAGTTTCCTCACCCTAGCATTTCTAGGCTAATGAGGACAGACAGGGACAACCTCATTTCCCTGTTAAGAAAAGTTTGGAACTTCTAGACTTTGGAGAGCATCAGTAAGTTATGTAGGAATTTAACTCTGATTTAACAAATAGCAAAAGGCAACGAATATGTTGCAGAGGTTTTGCTATTTCCAAAGCACTTTCATTCATGGTTTCATTGAACACTTCCAACCACCATATGGGGCTTATAGCTCACCTGCTTTGTAATCATGTCATATCTGTCTTCCTGGTCTCAGTATCCCTCACAGTGCCTGGCACAGAGTGGGCAATTAGTAAAGATGTACTGAATTAAGTTCCACCCCAGTAATCACTTTTGGGAGACCACTTAGGGGATGTTCTTTGTCGCAGACAGAGGCTGACAGTTGGATTTGGGCTCCCACTAATGGGGTTCATGAAAGGCTTTAGAAAGATGATGGAATCCAAGGCAAGAAAAGATGAAGGCAAAAAAAAAAAGGCCTTGAAAAGCAACATTCACCCTGCTCAGATATTGTCTTGTGTTGGCCTAGATCCCAGCAGCAGTTCAAAAGCTGCGAGGGTAGGTATGGGAGGGATCTGGCCTGGGGACAGAGCTGACCCTGTCAGAGAGGAAAAGTCTCCCCCACACCCAATGGGGCACTGGGGTGGAAATGCAGAGGTGCCAGAAAGCAGAGGCAGAGGCTGCAACTCAGAGAGAGCCTCCTGCCGGCCAAAGCCGCCCTTGAGTGTCATCATTACAGCAGCCCACGCATCAGCAGGCTCATAAGGGATAACTTTTGCCAAGTGCCAACAACGAGTCAGGCATCTTATTTATATTATCTCTCTCAACCCTCGTTTCGATTGAAGCTCAGAGTGGTGAGGTGACTTGCCCAAGGTCACACAGCTGTTGGGAGGCAGAGTAGGGCTGCCTGAGTCCAGAGCTTGTGCTTTGAAGCATGAGCCAGGCTACCAACTGGAGGGAGAAAGGAAGCAAATGCTGGAGAATGGGGGCCTGTCTTAAGGAGGAATTGGGGCTGGAAGGAGAAGGAAATTCTTATCGGAAATCCATTTTGTTCAACAGAGCTTTATGGCGTTAGGCTGTGTGTGTGTGTGTGTGTGTGTGTGTGTGTGTGTGTGTGTGTCTGAGTAAGTGGGTTGTTCTCTGAATGTGTGTTCCTCCCTGAGTGTGTGTTGTTGGCCTCTCTCTGGCTGTGGGACCCTTCCTCAGGGTTGTGTGTCTGTGTCCCTGATGAGAGTGAGAGAGAGAGAGAGAGAGAGAGAGAGAGAGAGAGAGAGAGAGTGTCTGTGTGTGTGTGTCTCCCTGATTGTTCCTTAAATGTGTGGTGTGTCTCCCAGAGTTCTCAAGGCCCCCTGCCTGAGTATACGACCTCCTCTGGGTGTGCAGCCTTCTCCCCATCTGCTCTTTCAACGAGTGTCCATCTTCCCCCAATCTCCGGCCCTGGTGCAGAACAGGGCCAAGAGGACAATGGGCTTGAGCGCCCGGGTGGCCTTTTTCTCCACCCCCTCAGCCCCTGCGACCCCCCCGCCCGCACCCCGCGCCCCGGCTGCCCCCACTCCGGCCCGTCGACCTGCCCAGGCCGTCCGCGCCCGCGCCCCTGCGCCCCACCCCTGCCCGGGTCGACCTCCGGGCCCTCCGCGCCCGCGCTCCGGCCCCGCGCCCCGGCGGCCCCACCCCGGCGGCCCCAGGCGCGCAGCTGCGGGACACACAATCGCCGGCGCCCCCGCCCCGCCCTCCGCGCAGCCCCTTGCCCAACAAAAGCCGCTTTCTTTCCCCACAACAGATTAAAGACCAGGAGGGGGTGAAAAATAGTTTCTCCGGCCCTGGCGGGGGAGGGGCGCGGGAAAAGCCGGGGCTTTGGGGACTCTTTGATGGCAAGTGTGTGGGAAACCCGGAGGAATGTGGCTACTTGGACCGCCGCGGCGGGGAGAGGCGCCGGGAGGAGGGCCCGCCCCCCGGGACCCCCGCGGCCAGGGCACCTCAGATCGCTGCGCGTCTCCCCTCGCGTTCTCCTTGTCCCCCCTCCTACTCTCCCCCATCGCGCCCCTGCTCCTTCGATCTCTCCCTCAAATTCTAATTTCTCTATCTTCTCTCTACTTTCCCTTCTTCTAATTTTCCTTTTCAGGCATCCCTTTTTCATCTCCGCCGCCTTTTCCACTTTTTCTTATTTCTCGTCTCTTCGTCTCTCGCTCCGTGCCTTTCTCTTGATCTAAACATCCAACCTTTTTCTTCTCTTTGTCTTGGACACACTCTCTGCCCCTTTGTGTCCGTGTCTCTGTTTCTTGGCGGCTCCTTCTCTGTGCCTCTGGCTAGGACCCTCCTGGGTTGGCTCATAGGGATGGTGCTGGGTTTAATACGTCTCTGGTCGCCCTTTCTCCTGCCTGTTTGGAGAGGCTGGGAAGAGGGAACAGGGATGTGGGCAGTCTGTTTAAACATCCCTCTCCCTACACACGTGTGAGTGGAGATGGGAGCTGGCAGGGGAAGTCTGGGGGAGCCCAGAAGATGGCAGAGAGGAGATTTGGGGAGGCCTGGCCTGCTGGACCCGGGTGGAGTAGGAATAGGAGCTCTTGGAGGCTTCCAAGGGTTCAAAATTATTTTCGGCCCAGTTTAATTCAGTCTGTGAAAGGAATTCCTGGCCCAGGACCGGATGGTGGCCTTGGGACCCTGATGGGAAATGGGTTGGGTCTCCTGGCCCCCTCCTCTCTAGTCTTTGGGACAGGCTTGGGAGAGGAAGGGGGCTGCTTCAAGACAAAAGGCTTCCAGGTGGCTGGGGGCAGGGGCCTTCCATGTACAGACAGTGAGGTACATGCAAGACACTCAGCCTGGGAGCCTAGAAACCGGGCTTTTGCATTTGGCTCTCCCACTCTCTGACAACCCTGGACAAATCTCCTTTTTGGGCATCAGGTTCCCCACCTGCCAAATGAGATATTTAGATCAGTGGCCTTCCACCTTTCACTACACCCACAGATCCCAAGATCTGATTTATTCCAAATGCATTGTTTATATTAATTAATCTGCTTTCTCATTTTGTATTTATGAAAGGCAAGCATTCAGTCAGAGTTTCTGATTAGCGTGATTCATTATCATGCAGAGCTGTTCTAATTCCAACCAAAGGCACCCCAGGAGACCCCCAAAGCCCTTGGTGCTTTAGTAGTCTGTGCAGCAAAATCCCATGGAAGACTATGGGCTTTGGAGGCAGACAACTTGGATTTGAATCCTGAGTCTGCTAGTGTCCAGCTGTGTGACTTTGGGGGAGGTCACACCCTCCCTCTGTATCCTTATCTGTAAAAAGGAGATATTCATAATACCAACCCCACAGGATCGCGCTGAGCGTTATGTCAGATAACAGATACAACGGTGTAAGAAATTAGGTGCTCAATAAATAGCAGCTGTTAGGATGTTGGTGCTCTTTACCAATGCTGTCCAGTAGAACTAAAATTTAGCCACAGACCTGAGCCACATGTGTAATTTAAGGTTTTCTCGCAGCCACATTTTTAAAAAGAACAAGTGAAATTAATTTCAGTAATGTATTTTACCTAACCCATATACCCCCAATACTATTTGAACATGTAATTAATACAAAAAAAACTATTAATTCTATATTATTTTCATACTAAGTCCTCAAAATCTGGTGTATATTTTATAATTCAGCACACCTTAGTTCAGACTGCCCACATTTCAGGTGTTCAACAGCCCATAGACAGCACTGGTCTAGTTAGTTAGAAAGTCAAGATAGACCTTGGAGAGGAAAGGACACCTGAGTTGAGGCGTGAAAGCCCAGTGGGATTTTAATACTCAGAGAGAAGGCAGGAGGGAAAGGGCAGAGAATGGGATGAGCAGAGGTGCTGATCAGCTTGGCTGGGCAGAAGCTAGAGGGTAACGTGAATGCTGGCTAAGATTGGACAGGTAGATGGAGGTGGGGGTGTGGAGAGCCTTGAATGCCAGGCTAAGAGCATATAGGATGTGGGCATTAATACTGCAGAGTGACTGCCTCTTGGAGATCCACTTTCTTTTCAGGGAAGGAGGCAGCAGTACTGTGGTTTCTAGCACTACAGCTGATTCTATTAAGACCTCTATTAATACTAGCTATCATTTATTGAAGATTTAGGCACAATGCTAAGCATTTCATGTTAATTATCTCATTTAATTCTCTCAACAAATCCTCATACATTACTGATGGGAATGGAAAACTTTGAAACACTCTTTGGCAGTTTCTTAAAAAGTTAACTATAAATTGACCATATGACTTAGCAATTCTTCTGGGTATTTACCCAAGAGAAATGAAAATATATTGTCTACTCAAGACCTTGTAGGGGGATAGTCATAGTAGCATTGTTCATTGTAGCCCCAAACTGGAAACAACCCAAATGTCTATCTGATGAATGCATAAATAAAATGTAGTATAGTCATATGATGGAATATTATTCAGCAATAAAAAGGAACAAACTAGGGAATTCCCTGGCGGTTCAGTGGTTAGGACTCAGTGCTTTCACTGTCTTGGGTCTGGGTTCAATTTCTGGTCTGGGAACTAGGATCCCGCAAGCAATGTGGCGTGGCCAAAAAAAGGAACAAACTACTGATGTATACAATCCATAGATGGACCTCAAAAATATTAGACTAAGTGGAAGGAGCAAGGCACAAAGGACCACATATTGTATGATTCCATTTACATGAAATTTCCAGAAAAGGTAAATTTATAGAGATAGAATGTAGATTAGTGGTTGCCTAAGGCTGAAAAGAAAAAGGGGAGTGGCTGCTAACGGGTACAGGGGTTTTTTTGGAGGGGTGATGAAAAGATTCTGACTGATGTGGTGATGATTGTGCAATTCTTCAAATATGCTAATAATCACTTAATTGTATACTTAAAGCAGGTAAATATTATGGTATATAAATTATACCTCAATAAAGCGCTTTTAAAAAAGAAAAGCATCCCCAAAACATTTGCGATAGATACTATGGCTATCCCATTTCACATATGTGGAAACCTCAGAAAGGTGAATCCCACGGCTACTCAGCTAGGAAGTGGAGAAGCCAGGTTTGAAACCTACAAGGCTGTGCTCTTGATCGGCAGGCGCTCCCACTTCCTGAAGTTGGCTTAGGCAGTGCCCTCCATCTTTCCAGGGCATTTAACTCCCATGTTTGGTGCCAGACATGTTTTCAAGCTGCAACAACTGCTCCTTAGATGACAAGGGTCATGGGGGAGGCGGCAGAGGGCCTGGGGTGGATTTGGGATACTGGGAGAGCCTTCTTCGTGAGAAAGCTCAGGCAGCAGCTGGGCCGGGGTCATCCACGGCAACCCCCATGCTCTGACACCCCTTCCCCAACCCTGTATCCCTCCCAGGGGAGAGAGGAACTTGGCTCCAAAGCTGAGGCCAGAATGTGAGCCAGAGACCTGACCTGACCCCCACCTTAGAATCTACTGGATCTGGGGCTATGACAGGGGAGGGACTGTCCCCAAACCAAACTAACAAACTGAAATCCAACTGCCCCACTCAGCCCTGTTATTTTATGATCACACCATATAATCACACCATAGGACAGGCTTGAATTGAAAGTCATGGGAACTGGAATCTTGATACCCTGGTTCAAGCCTCTATCTTCTCTGTGTCCAAACTCAATGTCCTTGAGCAACTTGCTTACGTTCTCCAGGCCCCAGTTTCCTTATCTATGAAATGGAGACAATGATATTCCCTTCAGAGTGTGGTTGTAAGAATTTGGGGGACCAGAGATTAAATTCACTTCATTTTAGATCACCTACATTACATGTCTTAAGTTGTTATGGTTTTAATAATTGCCCCACTCAAAAGAAATAAGGTTAAAAGAGAATAGTAAAAATAGTTAATAATAAGAGTCAGTATTTTTGGACACTGATTTTGTGCTCTTTCAAGTGCTTTACAGGCATTAACTCATTAATCTTCATAACAACCCATGAAATTTGTATCATTATTACCCCCATTTTACAGATGTGGAAACTGAGGCTCAGAGAAGTTAAGCACATTGACTCAAGGTCACCAGTGTGGAAGGGGCAAGCTGACTGACTCTAGAGTCTTAGCTTTTTGCCATTCAGAATGGAATAGAATAGAACTTAAGACACCAATCTGGTTTACTGGGTCCCGGTGTGTGAGGATAAGGAAAGCAGCAGTTAAGGTGATGGATACAGGGGACTTACCTGGTGGCGCAGTGGTTAGGAATCTGCCTGCCAATGCAGGGGATACGGGTTATATCCCTTGGGTCTTGGAAGATCCCACGTGCAGCGGAGCAACTAAGCCCGTGCGCCACAACTACTGAGCCTGCTCTCTAGAGCCTGCGAGCCACAAATGCTGAGCCTGCATGCCACAACTACTGAAGCCTACGCGCCTAGAGCCTGTGCTCCGCATCAAGAGAAGCTACCGCAATGAGAATCCTGCACACTGCAGTGAAGAGTAGCCCCTGCTTGCCGCAACTAGAGAAAGCCCATGCTCAACAACGAAGACCCAACGCAACCAAAAATAAATAAATTAATTAAAAATTTAAAAAGATGATGGAGGGCTTCCCTGGTGGCGCAGTGGTTGAGAGTCCACCTGCCGATGCAGGGGACACGGGTTCGTGGCCGCTGAGCCTGCATGTCTGGAGCCTGTGCTCCGCAACAGGAGAGGCCACAAGAGAGAGAGGTCCGTGTACCGCAAAAAAAAAAAAAAAAAAGGACGATGGATCCAAAGTAGTTGGCCAAATTTATTAACATTTATTCACATTTCCATTTCTTCCTGCAGTGAGGTCACACATCCCATCTTCACGAAAGTGCAGTAGAGTCTCCATGACAACTGCATTCATGTTTTTACCTTTAACGTAAACTATTGTAGTTTAAAATAGTTTTAAATGAATAAAAGGATTTCACTTCAATGTTTTAAATAGGTAGTACTTTCACCTGGTTCAAAATTCAAAAATCTTTCATGAAAAGCCTCCTCCTCACTCCACCCCTGCCATGCCCCAGCCCACCAATCTCCACACAGCCAGCCAGTATCGCTAGTGCTTTCAGGGGGAAGGGAAGAACTGATACCTTTTGAAATTAGAAAGGGTCTGCTTGATTTGTTCTGAAGCCACAAGGCATAAAGCCTACCTCAGTCTGGTTGATTCCTTCAGGTCTGCCTCTGTCTGATTTCCTGTACCCTTTGATGCACCACTGCTTCCTGCAGGTGATGGTTGGTCTCTTAGGGAAATGGTTGGTCCCTTCTCCCTCTAAACTTTCCCCCGAGGCACCCCCTGCAGTATCTGCTATGCTCCTGACCACGTTCCCTCCCACCTCCAGACCCAGCTGGTTCCTCATCCCCCAGAGCCTGTAAATGCCAGAGAACATCTCATCATCTCACCACGGTTGACCAGGTGGAGCTGAATTCAGAGGTCACACCTGGGTGGCCTCAGGCCAAATCTAGCACACAAAAAAAATTCTTTGGCCTGCCCAGTGATTTCAAAATTGGAAAACTTCACCTGAAAAATCTAATTTTCCAGCTTGAAATATTGGCAGATCCAGCCACACTGAACCTCTATTCATGCATGAATGATGAGATCATCTGGGGCTGAGTAGGTGCCCCCTTTAGAAGGGATGTGTACTCTCTGGATTGTCATGGTCTCCACTATTCCCTGTTGGTTAATGTGGTAGGCAGATTAATGGCTGCTTCGAAGGTATCCACATCCTAGAAAAGGGAACCCTCCTACACTATCGGTGGGAATGTAAGTTAGTGCAGCCACTATGGAACAGTATTGAGTTTCCTCAGAAAACTAAAGATTGAGTTACCGTATGATCCAGCAATCCCACTCCTGGGCATATATCCAGACAAAACTCTAATCCAAAAAGGTACATGCACCCCTATGTTCATAGCAGCACTATTCACAATAACCAAGACATGGAAACAACCTAAATATCCATCGACAGATGAATGGATCAAGAAGATGCGGTATATATATACAATGGAATACTACTCAGCCATAAAAAAGAACAAAATAATGTCATTTGCAGCAATGTGGGTGCGACTAGAGATTATCGTACTAAGTGAAGTAAGTCAGAACAAGAAAGACAAATACCATATGATATCACTTTTATGTGGAATCTATAATATGACACAAATGAACTTATCTACGAAATGGAAACAGACACAGATATAGAGAACAGACTTGGGGTTGCCAAGGGGGCGGGGGTTGGAGGAGGGGTGGATTGGGAGGCTGGGGTTAGCAGATGTAAGCTATTATATATGGAATGGATAAACAACAAGGTCCTACTGTATAGCACAGAAAACTATATTGAGTACCTTATGATAAACCATAATGGAAAAGAATATTAAAAAAAGAATGTGTATATATGTATAACTGAATCACTTTGCTGTATAGCAGAAATTAACACAACATTGTAAATCACCTATACTTCAATAAAAAAGGAAGGCATCCACCTCCTAATCCCTGGAACATGAATATGTTATGTGAATATGTTACATTACATGGCAAGCGGGAATCAAGTTTGCAGATGGAGTTAAGGTTGTTAATCAGCTGATCTTAAAGTACGGAGGTTGTCCTGGATTTTTTTGTTGGGTTCAATGTAATCACAAGGGTCCTTAAAAAGTGAAAGAGGGAGGACTTCCCTGGTGGCACAGTGGTTGAGAGTCTGCCTGCCGATGCAGGGGACACGGGTTCGTGCCCCGGTCTGGGAGGATCCCTCATGCTGCGGAGCGGCTGGGCCCGTGAGCCATGGCCGCTGAGCCTGTGCGTCCGGAGCCTGTGCTCCGCAGTGGGAGAGGCCACAACAGTGAGAAGCCCGCGTACCGAAAAAAAAAAAAAAAAGCGGAAGAGGGAGACAGAAGGAGAGTCAGAGATGTAACAATGGAAGTAGGGTGTCATGTTGCTTGCTTTGAAAACGGAGGAAGAGGTCACAGAACAAGGAATGTCAGCAGCCTCTAGAGGTTGGAAAACACAAAGAAATGGCTGCTCCTTGATTTTGTCCCAGTGAGATCTTTGTGGAACTTCTAACCTAAGAACTGTAAGATAATAAATTTGTGTCATTTTAAGCCGCTAAATTGTAGTAATTTGTTACAGCAATAAGAGAAAACTAATACAGTTTATATGGGGGTGGGGGTTCTCTTAGGTCTCTGGGGATGGGGGAGTGGGGCACAGCAGGCAAGGGCTGCTGTAAGTATGTAAGACACTTAGCTTAAGATGCTCAAAAAATGGCACCTAACAACTCCTGAACCTGCGAGCCACAACTACTGAAGCCCGCGCACCTAGAGCCCGTGCTCCGCAACAAGAGAAGCCGCCGCGAGAGGCCCGCACACCACAACGAAGAGTAGCCCCCGCTCGTTGCAACTAGAGAAAAGCCCACACGCAGCAACGAAGACCCAACGCAGCCAAAAAATAAATAAATAAAATTGATTCTTAAAAAAAAAAAGAAAAAAGAAACGCCATTGATTGTTATAAGGAATAGGCTTGTCAGGTGGGCTCAGGCAGAGGGGAGACGTGGGGGGTTCTTGCTTTGGCTTTTCCTCTGTCTGCTCTCATAACATTCCTCTGCCTGGTTTCCTTCCCAGAGTCCAGTGCTCGCTGAGAGAGCAGCTAGGTCTTGGAGGAGGTACATGGTGAACACTCAGAGAGTTAGCAGGTGTCAGCAGCCAGTGGAGCCATCTGATTCCTGACTGAGGACAGGGTTAGAGGGTCAAAGCAGAAAAGCAAGGACTAGGCCCCTGGCTGGGTAAAACGGCCATCAGAGCTGCAGGTGGGAGGATCAATAGCGGGCCCTGAAGTGGGGTGCAAGGTGGGACAGGGCACAGAGTTGGTCCAGGCTGGAGGCCTGTTCAAGGTGGTGCTGGCTGCTGTGGGCATGACTGATGGTTAGGAGTCCCGAGGGCGGGCAGTAGCCTGACTTGCTGGGAGGGAGCTAAACTAATTTATCCTGAACAATTACTGATGACTGCTTTGGCTTACCGTGTCACACTTGCCAAAACTATTCATGTTTAATAGTGCATATCACTCCTACATAAAACGATGAAATTCCATTTCAGGTAGCAGAGTGTCTGAGAAGGAAAACCTCGTGGCCAGGGAGATGTAGGATGCCACGTGGATGGCCACATGACTCACCTGCTCTCAGGGCCCTACACCCCCAGAAGGTCTCCCATCTTCTAGTTTCCATACCCTTAAATGTCTTTAGGATTTCACCACAATCCTTTCACTTATTTTCTGTGTATTTTGGACAAGTTTGTTTATTTATTTTTAGCAAATACTCATATAATACTTAATAGGTGTTAAGGCACTGTTCTAAGTACTTTACAAATATTAATTTGTTTAATCATCATAACAACCATTGACAGAAGTACTCTTATCTCTATTTGATATTATAGATGAGGAAACTGAGGCACAGAGAGGTTAAGAAATTTTCCCAGGACCACACACTTAGGGAATGGCTGTACCTTCTGAGCCTCAGCTTTCTTGTCTGTTAAATTGGGTTGTATTATAGAAGAGTGCCCTCCAAATAACAGAGTTTCTCAGCTCTGGCACTACTGACATTCGGTGCCAGATAATTCTTTGTTGTGAGGGCTGTCTTGTCCATTGTAGGATGTTAAGCCGTATCCCTGACCTCTACCCATGAGATGCTGGTAGCAACCTCCCCTCCTAATGACAATGTCTCCAAACCTTGCCCAGTGTCTCCTGGGGGCACAGTCAACCCTGATTGAGAACTCTTGCTCTAATAGGATCTGGGGAGGATTAAATGAGGTAATGCATCTAAGATACTTCCATAGCTTCCTTTCCCCATCCTTCTATGCCTACACTGGGTGAATTCTGCGTCCTCAGAACCCTCTTTATCTTTCTGTTCCTTTAGAGATCTTGAAGATGTGCCCACCTAAATGTGGACTGGGTGCTTGAGAGCCTCTTGCAAAGCCGAAGGTGGCTTCAGGAGTCAGACCTGTGTTCTGGTCCCATCACTTCCGCTGACACTGTGTGTGGCCTTAGCTGAACCCCTTTCCCTCCCCCAGCCTCAGTGTCCCCATGTGTCCAATGAGGGGTTTGACCTAAAAGCTTTCCAAAAGGTCTTCTAGCTGCAGAGATCAGTGACTGGGTGATTCTTACCAGATACAAATCCCCCTTACAAAGTCCAAATTCTTCCAGAGACTTAGTCATTCCAGTGTTTGAACTTTCTCGCAAAAGCCATTTGAAAAATTCCTCCAGCTTAAAAAAAAAAAGCTATTAAAGGAAAGTAAAAGTTTCAAAACCAAATCCTAAGCAAACACCCCTGAAAACAATACACACACACGCACACACATGCACGCACACAACACCCAAGGTAACTCCGAGAACAGGATATGAAACCTCGCAGGCTGGCGCTAAGAAATGATTCACAGGCCTTTCGAGATGCTTCTATTTCAAGGCATGATCCGCCCACTGGATCTGGTGGCTCCAAAAACAAAATAAACCTTAAAGAAGCTGCCGTTTCTTATCTCAACAGAGTTAGCCCAGCCAGCATCCTCAGGTCTCAAGGGCTCCAGCCAGAAGACAAGATTGAGTCCTGTGAATTCCCTTTCTGTTCTATTTCAAGTCTCATGCTGCAGGCTTGTTTAAAGTCTTTTGCATCCACCTTTGGTTGGCTGACCCCGAGTTTAAAGCAACACAGCCTAATGGGTTTACAGCACAGCCTGGGAGTTCATAAGTTTTGTTTAGCAATGTCTCTGTATGGCTCTGTCCTACTACATTCTGGGCTGATCATTCCAATAACTGTCTCCACCTAAACAATCTTACCTGGCTTGGGGATTGTGCTAACAATATTATACTTGTCCAGGAAGCATGAATTATAGCACACCATTCAAAATATCATGCTCTTATGTAAAACAAAAATATAAAAGTAATTTATTCGTTCAATGAAATGCTTATTGAATGCTTACTATATACCAAGCTCTGGGATGTACTGGTAAGATCCAGTCCATGCCTTCAACGAGCTTTGTGAATAGGAAAATCTGACAAGTTAAAGGTAGTAGAAACATATGGATTTCCTATTTCTTATAGGAAAAGGCCTGCATAAAAAGTGATACCAAAGTTGGAGCAAAATTTAAAGAAATGCAAATGCTTGTGATATGGTTAAGTACATTCTCATCTGTGCTTACCCTTGATTTTTTTGTTTGAAATATAGAAAAGTTCTACCCTTCATGATGCTTCAGTTGCTCTCTAGAATCCTGCAGAAAAGGTCACCATCTGGGCCAAACCTACTCTTCTTGCCAATAAATTTCCTCACCCCAATCATATGTTCACACCACCATTGCTACATGGTGTCATCCCTCCTCTTCTTGTCTCTGAGGTCTGACTCAAAAGCCCACTTCCCCCAGGAGGTATTTGCAGACCTATCTGGCCACGTTGTCACTATTCCTAAACACACAGATCTCATGCTCTTTACTTGGCTTTTAGCCTGTCCTGCTTTTGACCTCTCTTGTGTTTCTGTCCTGAACTTTTACCTAACTTGTGAATCAGGGGAAAGAGGACAAGAATTGGCATTTATTAAATGCTTTCTTGGTGCCAGGCTAGCCCCTTCCTGCACATTTTGTGCCTGGCACAGAGAAAATATTCAATAAACATTTGCTGACTGAATGCCTGGGTGGTTTCACTTCAACCTAATAATAACTCTTTGAGGCAAATGCTATTAGTATTCCCATTTTAGAAATGAGGAAATTGAGGCACAGACGGGTTAAAGCCTGCATTTGAGGTCTTTCTGCTAACGTTCAGGTTCATTCTATTAGTATTCCCATTTTAGAAATGAGGAAATTGAGGCACAGATGGGTTAAAGCCTGCATTTGAGGTCTTTCTGCTAACGTTCAGGTTCATTCTCCTACTCTGTATTGTTTTTCTTTCACATACATATTTTTTTCCCTAAAGTATCTTGCACATAGCAAGTGCTTAATAAATAGCTACTGATTGATAGGACACACACCATGCTCTCTACTTTACCCCATCCCAGACGCTACTACTTGCTCTCTTTTATGGGTCCATATGCTTTATTTCTACACATAGTTTAAAAACCATCCTGCTGTTATCTGTGCCTGTCTGCCTCTCCCGCTAGACTGTTGGCAGCATTAATGCAGTATGCCTTCTGTGTGCCTGGCTGGCACATGGTTCATGCTCCATGAAGGTCTGCTGAACTGGGGTGGTGGTGGCGACAGGGTGGGTTGAATTATGCCTTTAAAAAGATAGGGGCTTCCCTGGTGGTGCAGTGGTTAAGAATCCGCCTGCCAATGCAGGGGACACGGGTTCGAGCCCTGTTTGGGGAAGATCCCACATGCCACGGAACAACTAAGACCATGCGCCACAACTACTCAGCCTGCGCTCTAGAGCCTGCAAGCCACAACTACTGAGCCCGCGTGCCACAGCTACTGAAGCCCAAGCTCTACAGCCCATGTTCCGTAACAAGAAAAGCCACCGCAATGAGAAGCCCATGCACCATAGGGAAGAGGAGCCCCCAGTTGCCGCAACTAGAGAAACCTCACACACAGAAACAAAGACCCAACGCAGCCAAAAGTAAATAAATAAATAAATTTATAAAAAATAAAAAAAATTTAAAAAGGTATGTCTAAGTTCTAACCCCAAGTATCTGTGAATGTGACTTATTTGGAAATAGAGTATTTACAGATGTAATTAAGGTAAGGATGTCAAAATGAGCTCCTCCTGCATTCAGGGTGGGTCCTACATCCAAGGACTGGTATCCTTATAAGAGAAAGGAAAACAAGATTTGAGACAGAGAGGAGAATGCCGAATGAAGACAGAGGCAGAGATTGGAGTCGTGAAGCGCAAAGCCAAGGGACACTAAGGACTGCGGTCAGCCATCACAAGCCAGAGGAGAGGCATATGGAATGGATTCTCCCTCTGAGCCTCTGGAAGGAACTAGCCCTGCTGACACCTTGATTTGGGGCTGCTAGTCTCCAGAACTGTAAGAGAATACATTTCTGCTGTTTTAAGCTACAAAGTTTGTTCCAGCAGCCCTAGGAGAATAATAGGGGTGGAGCAAGAGAATAATCCTGGCTAAGAAATTCAGGGCTTGAGAGAAACAGCTTTGACTTTGGGGTCTTGTATACCTGGCTTTGGCACTTACCTGTTCTATGGTCTTAATTAATGGACTCTGCTCCTCTGAGCCTCAGTTTCCTTCTTTGTAAAATGTGGACAAAGTGATAGCTAACATCTATAGGGTGCCAGGGAGTGTGCTAAGCCCTTTCCATGCATCCTAAGACTCGGCCTGAATAACAGTCCAGGAGAAACCATTAATAAAATAAACTGGGTTTGAAATTTACAGTCTCACCTTGCCATGCCTGAAGATTCTGCACCTGCCATTGTTTGGCTCTGAATCTGACATTGTGATAATGCATGACAAGAGCACAGACGGAGTCAGACAGAACCAGGTTCAAATCCTGGCTCTGGCGTTTACTAGCTGGGTAAACTTGTGCCATCTGTTTTGCCTCTCTGAGCCTCAGTTTCATCGTCTGTAAAATGGCCATGGTACTGGTCTCTACTTCATAATGTTGATGTGATGACTGCATTAAATGATATAAAGGAATGCATGCAATTATGAGCTGTTCCGTGAAGGGTTCCAAAAGTGCAGTTCTGGCACATAGTAGGTCGTCAATGAGAGGAAGTGGCTGCTATGCTGAAAATGATGGTTCAGGAGGGGACAACCCAGAAGAGCAAGGGAGTGAGAAGAGGACTACAACAGCTGGTGGTTGATTTTCCCAGCGGAGGACTGAGGGACGGCGAGGGCCTCTCGGGCAGCTGCTTCCTGGGGTTGTGATGTCACCAGCCCATCCAGGAGGCCATGGTACCCGCGCCTGTCACTGCCTCCCAGCTGGCCGGCTCCATTTCCTGCGCCCCGAGCCTGCCCTTGCCTTCTTTCTCATGACCCTGGGGAGGCAGCTGGACTGCAGCTCAAGGAACAACTCCCATCTGCAAGTTGGGAGAGCATGAGCCCCTCCTCCTTCCCCAGGGCTCCTGCATCTTGGGAGGGACCCTAAAGAGTGACTCTTGTCCAGTGGTTTTCAAACTGGGTTCCTCCAAGCCCTGGGATTCTGCAGAAGTGCCTCAGGGACCACTGAGGGTAAGGAGGGGGAGTATGGTGGGAACAAGGGGTACACTAAGCAGGGTACCTTCTCAGGCCACCCCCTCCACTGCTCAGAACAGCCCCACCTTTTGTCTTGTTTACATATTGGGACTTCATATAAAATTTAAGTTCGGAAAAAAAGATTCTGCGAGAAAAGAAAGTTGAAAAATCTTTGATCTTTTGTGGTATGTGAGTTATATCTCAGTTTTTAAAAAACCCTCTGATCTATTCTACCACTTTCATTTTCTAGATGGGAGGCTGAGGCCAAGCAAGGAGAAACAGCCCATGCATGGTCACCCAACAAGTCGGCAATAGAATTGGGAACCGGGCCACCTGTTACAAGCCAGATGCTGTTTCTACACCACGTGGTACCAGGAGTGGGATGGAGGGCAGACAACTCTGGTTGCCACATCTGACCATCACCACCTCATCCCGTCACTCTCTGGGACACAGCTCAGATGCAAAGTGGGGCCACTCAGTGACTAAGACAGACAAGCTTGAGGCTAAACCACCAATCATCTTGTCTCCCTGAGCCTCCATTACCTTCCTCTGTAAAAAGGAGATACATGGTGCCTAAAGAGGGGTAAAGGGAAGAGCAAATTTATTAGTTGTTCTTTGAACAATTTTTTTTTTTTTTGGCAGCACGTCCTGCGGGATCTTAGTTCCCTGACCAGGGATCAAACCCAGCCCTGGCAGTGAAAGCACCAAGTCCTAACCACTGGACCACCAGGGAATTCCCTGAACAAATGTTTTTTCAGTGCCTACTATGTGCCAGGCATTGTACTTGGCTTTGAAAAATTGAGAAGGGACCAGGATGTCAGGCTCCCACCCTCATGGAAACTTACATTTTTATGGGAGAGGCATGAGCATGTAAATAAACAAATGACAACAGGAATGTATCAGAGAATAGTAAGTTCTATGATGAGAATAAAAAGGATGACAAGGTAGAGACAGAGCACCTTTCTGATTAGATTGGGCAGTTGGAGAGGATCCTCTAAAGAGGCGATATTTGAACTGAGACCTTGAAGAGGTGAGGACCCAGCGAATTCATGCTAAGCAAGGGTGCGGTGTCAGTGCTGAAGAGCGCGTGAGGGATGAAACTGCCCACCATGAGTATCCATCTGTATCACAATTGCATTATTATTATACATATGCAAATGTGATGTGAACATGTCACATGTGTGTTTCTCTACTTGTGTTTGATGATGGTAATGACTGTTAACCATTTTCGCACACTCACAGTGTGCTGTGTCCTATTCTAAGCATTTAGATGTGTTGCTTCATTCTCATAGCCACCCTGCCAGGGAGGCACTATTATTTCTAACATTTCACCCATAAGGAAATTGAGGCTCAGAGAGGTAAAATGACTTGCCTGAAGTCACACAGCCAGAAAGTGGTAGAGCTGGAACTTGAATCCAGTCAATCCAGGGTCTGGTTTTAACCACTGCCCAACTTTGCTTAATCCACTGTCTGCCCATAGTAGGTGCTCAACGAAATGGATGTCTGCTTGAGTTTGGGGAGAGGGAACTCTGAACACACCTTTGGCACGACTGCCCCCTGAGTGGCCCATAACGTCCTGTGCTTACCTTCCCCTGCCTTGCTCCCACCAACCTTCCAAAATAAATCCCTAATGTCCCAAATTGGGGGGTGGGGAGAAATGACTGTCGAAAATGTGCTGGCAGGAGACACGATAGTGTCTGCAATCATCTGTGTGGATTGTGAAACCTAGACAGGTTCTGAGACCGTGACTCACAAATTTTACATCAAGAAGGAAATTACAAAGAAGTAATAACTATGAACATCGTTTCACAGAGCATCCTTCCCAGGCTGTGTCACCCTGGGCCCCGGATCCTATATTTTAGTCACAGCAGGCATCTGGAATACAGATGGGAGCCTCACAGACCCTCCCCCAAGCTCAAGACATCCGCCTCCCAGGTCCTCTCACTCCAGAGAGTTGGGTTTGGCTCTTCCCAAGCTGCCCCCCATCCTCCTGTAGTTTTCTAAGATGATGATTC
>NW_006786690.1:3737221-3741496 GCF_000442215.2 Lipotes vexillifer | reverse complement strand
TCCTGCTGGGAAGCCTAGGTTCAGATCTTGGCTCAGCCATTTACCAGCTGAGTGCCTTTGGCAAGTTTCTGGACCTCAATAGCCTTATTCAAGAACAAACTAGGATCACAGATGCTCTTCTCCTAGGGCTCCAAGAGGGCAGTGTTCTTTTTTTAAAAAAATAAATTTATTTATTTTACTTTATTTATTTATTTTTGGCTGCGTTGGGTCTTCATTGCTGCACGCGGGCTTTTCTCTGGTTGCGGGGAGCAGGAGCTACTCTTCGTTGCAGTGCACAGGCTTCTCGTTATGGTGGCCCCTCTTGTTGGGAGCATGGGCTCTAGGTGCAGGCTCAGTAGTTGTGGCTTGCGGGCTCTAGAGCGCAGGCTCAGTAATTGTGGCTCACCAGCTTAGTTGCTCCGCGGCATGTGGGATCTTCCCGGACCAAGGCTCAAACCCATGTCTCCTGCATTGGCGGGCGGATTCTTAACCACTGCGCCACCAGGGAAGCCGGAGGGCAGTGTTCTTATCTGTTATGTTCATGGCCATATCCCCACGGCTTAGAATGGTACCCAGCATATAGTAGACCCTTAATAAATATTTGCTGAATGAATGAATGAAAGTTCTAGCACAGTGCCTAGACACATAGTAGGTGCTCCGTATCTGGTCACTCTTATTATCACTACTGATTCCTGAAAGAGAATCTTCTGACCAGCTGATCTCAGGATTCTTGCTACTCTGCCTGTATCTCTCTCAGGATCAATGAATATGCTGGTTTGGGGTATACTGGTTGGTCCTGGATGGGTTTACTGGTGTGAGTCAGGGTCCCAGACCCTGGACACTGGGGCTGGTAGACGGGAGTTGGATAGACAAGTCTCAGCTCAGCAGAGACTCCCCTTCTAGTCTTCCTCTCCCAACTGGGGTCTCACTCTTCTGAAGACTTCCTCAAAACTGGTCTATCCTTTGGGATACAGGGACCTTCTTTCTGCAGCGGGGTGCAGGACAGGCAGGGAGAGCAACTGGAGGGAAGATGGTTCCTTGCATCAGTCAAGGTTCCAGCAGGAAGCAGATGGCCCCGTGGAAGGGGCACCTGGAGAGAGTTTAATAAAGAGCCTTAATCTCTGAAAGGGTTGGCAGGGGTAAGGGATGGATGGGCACCTAGGGACTAGCAACAACCCTGAAGGGGTGAAGGGAAGGAGTGGGGAGACTGTAGCTACAGGAAAAGAGCTGTGGCCTTAGGTAGACAAACTCAACACAGTCAGCCCAGCCCAGCAGGGAAAAGGGAGCCAGGACAATAAAAACCTGACTCCTCTCTCTTCCTTTAGACAACAGTCTTCTGCCAGTGTTTCCACTGGCCAATTCCAAGTGGGAGCCAGAGAGCAGAGAAGCCCAGATGCTTCCCCAGGTGGAAAAGGGAGAGCCAATCTGGAGGGGCAAATGGAGAAGACACAGCATGTTTTGTTTTTAGCACATCTACTAGTGAGGGGCTTTATATACATTATTATATGCATTACATGTATTCTGACAGTCACTCTGGGAGGTGAGGAAAGCAAGACTCAGAGGGGTAGAGTGACTTGTTCAGATCTTCTGACTGTAAAACCAGTTTCTTTCTTCCTTTTTTTTTTTTTTTTTTGGCCTCACTGCTTGGCTTGTGGGATCTTAGTTCCCTGACCAGGAATCGAACCCGGGCCCCCTGCAGTGGAAGGGCAGAATCCTAACCACTGGACCACCAGGGAATTCCCTCTTTCTTTCTTAAAAAGATGTTTTAATGAAGTCTTTAGAGTTATATGGGAGATGGGGGTATATTTCAATATCTTTAAAGCCAAAGAGATGCAAAGCACAGCCTCAGCCTAGACCAGTGTCACTGGAAGCCAGACCTAGACCAGAGCTTGGAAGCCAGGCATGTTTGAATGGGGCAGCGCTATGTAGGCTGAAGAAGGGAGTCCCAGCAGCAAAGCTCCAGGAAACCCATTGCTTTCCAGTGGGCAGGGCCAACGTTATTAATAGATTACCAGTTTATTACAAAAGGATATAACTCAGGAACAGCCAGATGGATGACTTGGGTAGGGCAAGGTATGTGGGAACAGGCATCGAGCTTCCATGCACTTTCCGAGTGCCACTTCCCACAAATCTCCAGATGTTGACTTACCCAGAAGCTCCCTGCGTTCTTTCCTTGTGGCATGATTCTGACAGAGCTCACACTGACTTTCTGGCTGTGTTGTACTTTCCAGGGGAAATCTCCCTTGACCAGGTAATGCTAAGGTTCACACGGAAGGAGATTCAGGGGACAGGGTGGATGGAGATGTTTTATACCGCAGAGCTTCTTTGGTGTTTACCAAACCATTCGAGGGACCATCCCTGAGGAGGCCTCGCATTCATTCTGTGATTCAACAGTTACGAAACTGACAAGGTGAAGGGATCAGGGGCTCTGCGTGGGAGGGGCATCGCCCATGGAGGTCAATGAGTAATTAGGTAATTAGCACCTGGCTGTTCCACCGGCTAATATGTACAAAGAGGCATATGCAAGATGATGGTTGCAGCTTTTTCTGTAACAGTGGAAAATTGAAAACCTCTAAATGTCCATCATTCTGTGTTTTTATTGTACCTGGGGTTAATTTATAGAGGTGATTGCATGACAACAGTAAGGCCAATGCCACTGAAAGAAGTTTCATGACTCACAGTTCCAGAGAGATGGGGGGCACACCACACCACATAAGGCTACGTGAGGAAGCACCAAGGTCAGTCAGGAACCAGAAGAAGCAAGTGAGATCGTGGCCCAGAGCCTTTATTGTGGTTCCCCTGGGAAGGAAGGGGCAAGGTAGGGTGGGCAAGTTTGAACTGCTTAGGATTGCTAGTTTGAATGTTAGTAAGCTCTGGGCTGTAGGGGTGGCTCCTGGGTGTCCAGTACCTGGCCCTGGGGTGATTTAGGGCAGGGAAAATCTTGACTTGATGTGTGAGAGTTAGATAGAAGAGGTGATTGGGGATACGGGTTTTGAATTGGTTGGTTTGTATATAAAAGGTGTGTTCTCAGGCAAGTTGTTTACTATTGATACCTAGGAAATTGCTAGCCCTGTGAGGAGCAATCTATGCAGGATTAGCAAGGCTCTAGGATGTGAAAGCATCATAAAATACAGAAAATTGGGCTTCCCTGGTGGCGCAGTGGTTGGGAGTCCGCCTGCCGATGCAGAGGACGCGGGTTCGTGCCTTGGTCCGGGAAGATCCCACATGCCGCGGAGCGGCTGGGCCCGTGAGCCATGGCCGCTGAGCCTGCGCGTCCGGAGCCTGTGCTCCGCGAAGGGAGAGGCCACGGCAGTGGGAGGCCCACGTACCGCCAAAAACAAAACAAAACAAAACAAAAAAACAGAAAATTTAAAACATGATTAATACATTTAGGGAAAGGCTAAAAAAAGACAGTACAGTCATATTTTGGAATATTATATGGTAGTTAAAAACAGTAAGGTACGTCTCCATGTTCTGACATAGATGACCTCCAAGACACTGTTAAGTAAAGAAAACAAGTTACTGAACAATTCTTACCCATATGATTCCATTTACAAATGAAAAAACCCTCAAAATGAACCTTTAACTTCTGTACACCTATACGTATGTGTGCAGTGCACCCAAAAATGTATGAATGGACAACAAACGGGCATCCAAGAGGAGATCTTTCATTGTATCTGTATGTTTGAAAATTTTATAATAAGTACATGTTCATGCATTACCTGTGTAATTGAATAGAAAAGAATTCATTTAAAAAACAACCTGGCGGTGGGGGGAAATTGAATGAAGGTGGTCAAAAGGTACAAACTTCCAGTTATAAGAGAAATAAGTTCTGGGGATGTAATGTGCAGCTTGGTGGCTGAAGTTTACCGTATTGTATATTTGAAAGTTTCTAGGAGAGTAAGCAGCTCTTAAAAGTTCTCATCACAAGAAAAAATAAATTTGTAACTATGTGAGGTGATGGATGTTAACTAAACTTACTGTAGTAATCCCTTCACAATACATACATATACAAATCATTATGTTGTATACCTTAGACTAATACAATGTTATATGTCAATTATATCTCAATAGAACTGGAAATAAAAATAAAAGTAAAAACAACCTTTCTTCCCTCAGATAATGTCAAACCTAAGTGAGGAACACAATGATGGGGAAGCATATGGCTGGTTGGTGTGGAAGCAGAGGCGTGGGGTCCTGCACCCTAACTAGGCAATCAGGGAGGAATTCCTGAAGGAGGGAGTTGTGCTTTGAAGGAGGGGTGAAAATTAGCCAGGTGTAGAAGTGGAGAAAGAG
>NW_006786690.1:3734903-3737203 GCF_000442215.2 Lipotes vexillifer | reverse complement strand
GAGTGTTCTCGACAAAGAGAACAGAACGTTTGGAGGAGTTCAGGAACATCTGTATTTAGGAGCATACGATTTGAAAGCGAGAAGGGTGCAGGATGGGGCTGGAGAGGTAGGTGAGGGCAGATCATGAGGGGTCTCATAAGCCCAGCTGAGAGGTTTTAATTTCAGCCAGAGGGCAATGAGAAGCTTTGGGAGGGCTTTCAGCTTTGCCTTGAGTGGGCCAGGATGGTGAGGCCAGGAGGAGGCAAGGCAGTGAATGGATGGGCTAGAATGAGGCCAAGGATCAGGGGATACCCCTCTCCCTGCCACCACACTCCAGCCACAAGACTTTCTTCCTGAGCACCAATGCAGTGACCCTCAAATTTTAAGGTGCATCAGAATCACCTAGAGGACTTATTAAAAACTCAGCCTGCTAGGTTCCACCCTTAAAGGTTTTTAGTAGGTCTGGAGTAGGTCCCAAGAACTTACATTTCTAACTGGTTCCCAGGGGATGCTGCTGGTTGGGGACCCGTGTGGAGAACCCCTGCTCTAACATACCTTTCCATTACCCCCTCAAGGCCTTTGTACTTGCTCCTCTCTCCCCTTGGGATGCTCTTTCTGAAATCTGTCACCTCCTTAGAGAAGCCTTCCTTGACCCCTCTGTGTGGAGTAGCCACTCAAGTCACTAACTTCTCAGCCTGTTTTATTTTCTTTATAGCACTGGTCACCACCATTAGAAATTATCTTGTTACTGAATTTGTTGACTCATCCATTTGCTGTCTGTCTGCCTCCATTAAAATGAAAGCTCCAGGAAGGCACGGATCTATCCTTGGTGGCCAAGGACAGTGCTTGACGTGCAGTAGATGCTCGGGAATTCTTTATCAAATTAAAAGCAGCTAGGGTGGGTTCCTCCTACCTGGGGGAGTCTGCTGGGGCTAGAGTTTTCTGGTGGAGGTCCTGATGATGGGCACCAGGAGAGAAAGATGTTTGGATACTGAACTGAGCTGTTGACACAGGTTAGAAAAACTCATCCTCTTTTGGGAGGAGGGACAGGGTGGGGTGAGAAAGAGTTTAAAATAGGTGACCTTTTCAAGCAGATGTGGGAGGAAGGAAGGGCCCTGACATCACAGCTGAGAGGCCCAGAGCTCCGTTGTGGCCCAGGGGCCAGGGCCACCAGAGTGGGCCCCGGGCCTGAGTCACTCCCACCTGTAAGTCAGGCAACCAGGCCAAGCACAGGGTTGGGGGAGTGGTCCTGGGAGGAGTGCGCAGTGGGCGGGCAAGTGGGGAGAGGTGGCAGCTGCTGCCCAGCCTGCATCTCCTTTCTTCCCTCAGTCCCCCTCCAGCAGGCCACCCGCCCACTGCATTATGGAGGACTGGGCGAGGCCCAGTTTCCTCATCTGGGAAGTGGGGGGAGGGAGAAGGCTCAAGTCCAGGCTTCTCTGCTTGTCACAGATGACCTCACCCCAGCTCTTCACCTCCACTCATTGCACTCACACCTGCTAGGAGTTCTGGAACCAGTCCTGTCTTAGGCCTCCATTCAAGCTCTTCATTCCCCAACCCCACCCCGACCCCAGGACCTCCTCTTCTAAGGCAATGCTCTCCATCCCCCAGGCTCTGGGTGCAGGCAAGGGAAGAGCATGGGCTTTGGGGCCTGACAGACCTGGTCCCAGATCCAGCTCTCTCCCTGACACCATGGTGAATCATCACCTTACTGACCTCAGTTGTCCTTTCTATAGAGTGGGTATATCTACCTTCTAGATTGTGGTGAAGATAAAAAAAATCCTACTGTTGGTTTCCTTTGCCTTTTTTCCCCAATTTTTTTTATCATAGTAAAATACACAAACAGAAAATTTACCATCTTAACCATTTTTAAGTATACAGTTCAGTGGCATTAAATATATTTATAATCTGCTATTCTCACTACCATCCATTTCTATAACTCTTTTCATCTTGTAAAACTGAAACTCTGTACCCATTAAACAATAACTCCCCATTCCCCCTCACCCCAGCCTCTGGCAACCACCATTCTACTTTCTGTCTCTATGAATTCATTTATTTTATTTTTTATAATTTATTTATTTAACTAATTTATTTTTGGCTGCGTTGGGTGTTCGTTGCTGCACGTGGGCTTTCTCTAGTTGCGGTGAGCGGGGGCTACTCTTCGTTGCGGTACGCGGGCTTCTCATTGCGGTGGCTTCTCTTGTTGCGGAGCACGGTCTCTAGGCGCACGGGCTTCAGTAGTTGTGGCGCAAGGGCTTAGTTGCTCCACAGCACGTGGGATCTTCCCCGACCAGGGATCGAACCTGTGTCCCCTGCATTGGCAG
>NW_006786690.1:3725046-3734893 GCF_000442215.2 Lipotes vexillifer | reverse complement strand
TTGCAGTACGCGGGCCTCTCACTGTTGTGCCCTCTCCCGTTGCGGAGCACAGGCTCTGGACGCGCAGGCTCAGCGGCCATGGCTCATGGGCCCAGCTGCTCCGCAGCATGTGGGATCTTCCTGGACTGGGGCACGAACCCGTGTCCCCTGCACTGGCAGGCGGACTCTCAACCACTGTGCCACCAGGGAATCCCTGGCAGGTGGATTCTTAACCACTGCACCACCAGGGAAGTCCCTGTCTCTATGAATTTAGTCAACTCCTCTAAGTTCCTCGTGTAAGTGGAATCATATGATTGTCTTTTTGTGATGACTTATTTCACTTAGCATAATGCCCTCCATGCTGTACCATGTGTCAGAATTTCCTTTCTTTTTGAGGCTAAATAGTATTCCATTATATGGATAGACCACATTTTGTTTGTCCATTCATCCATAGATGGAAATTTTAGTTGCTTCCATGTTTAGTTATTGTGAATAATGCTGCTATGTACATGGGTGTTCAAATATCTCTTTTAGACCCTGCTTTCAATTCTTTTGGGTATATACCCAGAAGTGGAATTGCTGGATCATATGGCACTTCTATTTTTAATTTTTTGAAGAATCACTATACTGTTTTCCACAGTGGTTGTACCATTTTACATTCTCATCAACAGTTCATTTACCTCCCCCACCCCTACCCCAGTTCCAACTGCTGCTGCCCTGAAACCTTTCTGAATTTCTCAAACTGATGAATTCCAATGGTACTGACAGCCCTTGGCTGGCCCACCACAAAGCCCTTGACCCCAGCTTGGCTGCAAAGAGACCGTTTCACTCACCACTGACTCTGCCTCAGCCTCTGGCTAAGAGCTGGTAGTGGGGCAGGAAGGTTTACTAAACACCAACCATGCACCAAGTGCTCTCGTAGGTACTCTGCATGCATCAGCTCCTTCATTCTCCTCACTGCACAGAGCTGTCATCAGCCTACCAAGAGAGAGAGCCCCGGGAGGTCTCCTGACCTGCCCAAGAAAAGATTGGTGAGCTATGAAGCTAGAGAAATGGGCAGGGCCCAGTTTACAAAGGGCCTTGAATATACTCTATCTGGAGGATGGTGGGGAGCCACTGCAGGTTTTAGACAGGAAGGCAACACGATCGGACTTGGGCTGAAAGCTGAGCAGAGTTGAGATAGGTAGGGAAGAGAGGATTATGGTTTAATTTCCGTTTCCCAGAGCAGTAAGAAGGGAGACCTTACCTTGGCAAAAGCGGAATGTGATTTAGGCAGGATAAATGGCAACCAAGCTGGCACATCTGACCTGGAATGAGCCATTTGAGCTGGGATTGGGTGGGGAGCTTGAGGAGGGTCCACATTGTCAAATACAGGGGCTGTGTGGTTTTAGGCAAGTTACTTTGCTTCTCTGATTCCCAAGCTCCTCATCTGTAAAATGGGCTTAATCATGGTACAACCTCCCGGGGAGCTGTGAGAGTTCAATGAGATCATTAAGACATGCAAAGCACTTATTTAGGCCAATCCCTGGCACACAGCAAGTGCTCAGAACCACCGAGCATTGTGGGATCCTTATTGTTCCTGGGACAGCCTCCCATAGGCTGGGGTCTTCAACCCCCAGGAATATTCCCAAGTCTGGCTATTTCGGGTGGTCTCTATTGAATGACTTTTCTCTGCTTCCTGGCGGGGAGAGTGGGAACGGGAGCCACATGTGCAGGTGCTATCTCCCTGCCCCCCTCCCTCCTTGCCCCCACCCTGCCCTCCCCACCCCGCTCCCCAGCTCTTGCTCTTCACCCTCGGTCTATTTCCAGCAACAGGGCTGCCTGAGGCCGAAGGCAGCTGTGGGTGGTGAGTCAGAGCCTGGCTGAGAGGACATGGTGGCCCTGGGGGCCTGAAACTGTCACAGCCTCCCTCCCTCGGCCTTTCCCAGCAGCCCTATGAGCACTGTGATGGCAGGGAAAGCTGAACCAGTTCCAAAGTTTCCCCTAGCAGTGTCAGCAAGAAGACATGGAGACGGAGCCCCAACATGCCCCAAATCAACCTCTTTGCTGGCTGGAGGTGGGGGAAGGGACCCTGTCCTCCACTCCCAACGTACCTAGGACTGGGCTTGGCACCTGGCAAGGATGCAATAAGTGTTCACTGACTGAATGAGCCAACATTTGTAGGGGACTTTGTTTTTTTTTTTTTCTTCAATTAAAAAAAAATCTTGTATTGGAGTATAGGTGATTACAATGCTGTGGGTTTTTTAAAAAATATTTATTTATTTATTTGGCTGCACCTGGTCTTATTGCAGCACGTGGGATGTTTGTTGTGGCATGTGGGATCCTTTTTCTTCTTTTAGTTGTGGCATGCAGGATCTTTAGCTGTGCATGCAAACTCTTAGTTGTGGCATGCGGGATCTAGTTCCCTGACCAGGGATCAAACCCAGGCCCCCTGCATTGGGAGCACAGAGTCTTAGCCACTGGACCACCAGGGAAGTCCCCATATGGGACTTTGGAGAAACAGGATGTGCTGTGTTCAGGGTGCTTATGAGGACAGAGCAAGGGTTCTGGAGACAGATAGACAGAGTTTATGTGACCCTGGGCAGGTGAATTGGCCTCTCCAAGCCTCAGTTTGCTCATCAGTGAAATAGGGATAACAACGTGTACCTTGTAAAGAACCATTCATTGTGAGGTGTAAATGAGGCCACCTCAGAGAACTGTCTACTGAGCCTCGGATCGTATCTATAATAATACGAATCACGTTTCGTTACAAGCGTACTAACATATGCGCTCCTCTTCTCTGGATGGCGAGTAGCTCCTGAGTCAGGGCTGGCTCCCATTCACGTTTGCTCCCCCGGGCCAGGCATAGAGCCAGTCCCCCATACATGTTTGTTGCACAACTGACTGACCCCCCCATCCATGCCTGGAGCTTGTTGGATTGTGAGTAGTGGTCACTGTGACAACAAGCCACAGGCTATTTGAGTGCACAGAATTTCTACCCAAAAGAGAAGCCTGCTTTTGGCTTACCATTTCTTAAGCACTTGTATGCCAAGAGCTTTGTAGCTGATTTCATCAAATTCTTACAGCACCGCTCAAGCTGGTACTATTATTATCCCTATTTTACAGATGAGGGAACTAAGGTTCAGAGATGTTAAGTCACTTGCTTCCGGTCATGTGTTGACCTAGAGGTGGAGCTGAGTCCAGTCCCAGGGCTGTCTGGTCTCCTGAGGTTCCTGGTGTAGACAGAAGAGGGAGTCGGGAAAGCACCACTAATGGATTTCCTTGCTGACCTGTGCTGTCTTGAGGTGGCCAGGACCTCGGGACTGGAATGGCCTGTCTGTGTGTCTGTGTGCCCCCACCAGTGCTGAGGACTTTTAGGGATGAGACTATGTCTCCTTCAGCTCGGCAGCTCCAGGGTTCAGCATAGGGTCTGGCATATCTTATATTAAGATATGAGTCTCCCGAGTGAATGAATGGCCTTCGGCCTTCTCTCTTGATTGGGTCCCACAGCGGTGAGACAGCACAACTGCTTTACTTGAAGGCAGTGCATTTCTGGGCACCAACACATCCCGGCTGGCAACAGCGAGTGCCTGAGAGGGTCAACCACCTGCCCCCTGCCCAGCTGAGCTGGCTCCTTAGTCATAGTCAGCACTTCCCTCCATTTCGGATTCTCCCTGTCCAGCCCCAGGTCAGGCCTCTCTGCCTCTGCTTCCAAAGACTCTGTAGTTCTTCCCTGTCCCACACCCAGCTCTTGCACCTGGCCCAGCAGGACTTGCTTTTTGGGGTCACTAAAGTAGTTCTGTGTCGGGTGGTCGGGGCCTTTTACTTAATTCCTTTGAGTCCCACAGCCTTTAGTCATTGCCTAATCCCCAGTTCCTAGCACAGTGCCAGACATATAACAGGTGCTCAATAAATACTTGTTCAATGAATGAACATATCTCAGGACTCAGCACATCTGCAGCTCTGTTGAGCTCTCTGCTGCCAAAGCTCTGGATTGATGTGTGTATGTGGACTTGCCATTTCTAGGCCTTGGTTTTCCCATCTTTGAAATGGATGGATTTGATGGAACCAGCCCTGTCCACCCCAGCATCCACAGCAGCACGCTGGACAGATGGTGGCCATTCTCACATATAACCTCTCTACCCCCCCCAACCGCCCCCCACCCGTGCACACCTAGATTTTGACAAACCTCAAAAATTGCCGTAGGGGAAGCAAAGCCCGAAAATGATTTGGGATCATCACAGTTATTGACCTGGGAACTAGCCACTCACTGTGGGTTGGGGGTTTAGAATCGTCAGTGCAAGAGCAAGACTCTTTTGTTCTCTTCAAGGAAGCAGATTGCAGAGCATCGGGTGTGAATGACATTATTGCAGGGATTCAGTTGTTCATCTCTTTATCTATTTACCAACTATTTATGGAGCATCTTCTAAGTACCCGGCCCTGGGGATACAACAATGAACAAAAAGCCCTTTTGGAGCTTACATTCAGGTGGGAGAGACAGGAAATTAAAAAATCAGGCTATATATTAAGTGGGAAGATTTCTAATTACAATAAGTGCCATGAAGGAAATCATTGGGGTGCTGGGCTAAAGGGGGCAAGGGATTGGGGGTTACCTTAGCTGGGGGCGGGGTTGAAGCTGGTCCTAAAACTTCATTGAAGAGCTTTTTAGGGCCGCGACTAGAGGATGAGAAGGACTGACCTTGCGAAAAGCAGAGGGAAGGGTATGTGCCAAATCTCTGAAGGGGGAAAGGGATAATGGTGGACCCTTTTAATTTTCTTAAAAAAAGGAGAATAAATGTAAAACTCTAGCTCTTTAGTTATTAGTAGTGCCAGATTAATTTCTTCATTCAACAAACAAGCCCCTACTGTGTAGCTGGCCCAGTGCTAGGCCCCAGGGGACAAACAGTGGTGCATGAAAGCAACATTCTTGTCACACACATCCTGGACCTGGCACCCCATGGAGATGAGCTGGTCTGATGTTTGCGAAGGGCTCCCAGCTTGGATCCTTGGGGAATCCAAATAAACCCCGCAGGTTCTGGCATACCAGGCCTCCCGCCAGCCAGCCAGCCAGCCGCTCCTGGCCTCCATAGGAGGGAGGCTTCTGTTTCCTGCTTCTCCCTCCCCCACCCACCTGGGCACAGAGGGTCTTTCATCCATTGTTACTGCTTCCTGCCCATCCATCTCCAGCTGCTGGTCTGAACCCTGCAGATTTACACTGACAAGCGGATGCTTTTACCAGGACCCTCGAGGGGGATAGGGAGGGGAGTAGCCTGGGGTGGGGGGAGAGGGGGAAGCTAGAGCTTTGTGACAAGGAAGAGTTTCCTGCCCTAAAGAGGTGTCAGTCCCTGAGGGCTGAAAGGACGGGAAGCAGGCCTCTGTCCCCAAAGGCTCCCCCATGCTTGGGGAGCGAGTAATTAATGACCCCTGACTCAGCAGGGCCTCCATGCCCCTTGGACTGGGTTTGGGTTCAGCAACGTCTCCCCTGGCCCCATTTCTCACGTGTGGAATGAGCACTGAGCTTGGAGTCAAGAGTTTGGGGTTTATGTCCATGTCCGCCAACTCCTAGCTGGGTGACTCAGGCAAATTCTGTAGCCTCTCTGGGCCTCTGCGTCCTCATTTGACAGGTGAGTCTAATAATCCACGCCCAGCAGTGTTGTGAAAATGGATGTGATCATGTAGGATAGATGATCGCCGAACACCATAAAATGAAAAACATTTCCTCCCCTCGGGCTCCCCTATCCAAAGTAGGAAGGTTACAAACTGGCTCCTGTTCTAGAAGGCTTGGTTGAACACCTACTGTGTGCCAGCATTGAAGATAAGGAGCAACAGGACCCAGTTCTAAGTGAGACAGACAAGCAGACAGACATGCATCAGACAATTGGTTGAAGCATTTGAATAAACCAGTCAAGAATGTGGCTTTGGAGCCATCCTGCTTGGCTCTGCCATTTACTGGCTGTGTGGCTGTATGCAAGTCACTTACTCTCTCTGGGCCTCAGTTTCCTAAATCTGTAAAATGGGGGGAATAATTACCCACCTCGTATGATTGTTGTGAGGATTAAATTATTTAATATTTGTAAAGCACTTAGTACAGTACCTGTCACATAGTAAATCTCAAGAAGTAAAAGTTATTATGAGGACTGCATTTCACCCAGAACATCAGGATCCCTGTCCCTGAGTGGAACGGCTGTAGCCAAAGCAGAAGGGACAGTGATTCTGAGTGAGTACCTGGTCAGGCATCTGCTCTCCACGCGGTTGTGTCTGTCTGTCCAGGACAGTGCAGGATCAGGGACCATCAGTCCCGCCAAGGCCATTTGCATGAAGTTGGAGCCGACCCTGAACCCCGAGGTGTCAGAACTGCTCGTGGAGAGCAGTGGTCACATATCCCACCGGGCAGTGGAGGTGCATTTCCGCGCGGCCGTGGTGGGCTCTCTCTTCCAGGGACTGAGCCCCCTGCAATGGCACTGGCTGGTCCACACTGTGCTGTCTGAGGGGCTGGTGGGGCTGGCCCATGCTCTGACCATCTAGTCAGAGACCCCTGCCCAGTGGAGTGAGAACCCCCAACTGGACATGAGGGTTCAGTCCCCCACTGTCTGGGAGGGAGCAAGAGAACTCAAGGAAGGACCAGGATGGGAATGCACTGGGGAAGAATAAAGGGATTTGTAAGGGATGAGGAACCCTGGACCCCTTTCTACTGGCACATACATATTCTCCAGACATAGCAACTCATTCCCATCAAAGCTAACCCAAGGGAAGAGCAGAACCTCTGACTACTGCTCTTGCCCTGGACTATCAGGAAAAGCTGCCCAGTTGTTTCACGTTCAATTGTGACTAAGGAACCACCAGACCTGGCAAGTTGGAAATAATCCTGTACATTGAAAGAGAAATTATATGAAAAAAGTTCTTATGATGTATAGGTGCCGATGAAGTCAACACAGAGTGGAGAAGCGGTGGCCTGAGGGTTCCCGATCCAGCTGGTACTGGACTGTAGGATGGTATGAAGAGCTGAGCCTTAAATGGTGAGTGTGGATGAACCAGCACCAGGAAGGGCAGTCCTGGAGGAGGGCACAACACCAGCAAAGGCACGGAGGCGAGAAAGAGCATTGGATGCTCCAGGGAACGGTGAGTGGAGACTCAGACGAGGCACAGTGGGAGATGAGGCAGAGCTGGAACGCAATGTACTGTAAGCTACGTGAAGGCAATGGGTCACGATACTGTAGACGATGAGAAGATTTGAAGTGGAGGAGGACAGATCAGATTTTGATTCTTCTCATACCGCCCTGGGTGAAGTATGGCGGATGGATTGGCGGGTGGAGCCTGAAGGCAGGGAGATTACACAGCAGGTTGGTGTAGTAGTGCCGTGGGAAGTCAAATGGAGGAAGGTTAGATGAGAATAATATACTCATAAAGGGCCTAGTACAGTGCCTGGCACACAGTAGGTACTCAGTTAAAGGTCACACACACACAAAAAAGAAAATAAATCTTTATGTTAAATTAATATTTCTATGGCAAAAATGAATCAG
Source organism: Lipotes vexillifer (assembly GCF_000442215.2). Classification (NCBI taxonomy): domain Eukaryota; kingdom Metazoa; phylum Chordata; class Mammalia; order Artiodactyla; family Lipotidae; genus Lipotes; species Lipotes vexillifer. Next base: position 3,727,415 of record NW_006786690.1, on the reverse strand, counting down.
GCCTAGGATTTTTTAAAAAAAATCATTCATTGTTGCCCTAAAATTTCATTTCTACAAAATCCTTCAGGTCTATCTTTCTCCAAAAGATGGTGTAACCTACCTCCGATTATTTCCATTTCAAGGGGTAGGTGGGCATTTCCTTCTCTCTATTAGTGCCTCAAATGTGCCATATGTATATAGTTGGATATCAATAAATGACTGTGGATGATGAAAAAAAAAAGGTCACCATTAATGTTGTTAAATGCTGAGGGTCTGAATTAGGACTGGTTTGGGAAACACTAAGAAAGTCACATCTGCAGGAATCTTTGACTGACTGGATGGGGGTGGGGGTGAGAGAAGAGGAGTCAAAGAATTCCTGAAATATTTATTAAGCACTCATCATGTCATGAGCCAATTCACCCAGCTGGTGGTCCAGCTCCATTCATACACCACTTCTCCTTGAGCACCTACTATGCGCAAGGCAGTTTCCTAGGTGCTGGAGCTACAAAACCACCCAGAGCTTGTCCCTGGTCCCCTGGAGCTCACTGTTCAGACTTCTTCAATGATGGAAGGACCCACTGTCTGCTTTCATCAGATGACCCGAGACTGCTAGGGCCTCTGGAACCACCTCCTGGCAATCTGCAAATGCCTCAAACCCACATGCCCCAAACCACGTTCCCACCCCTGCCCCTCCTGCTTGCACGTTTCCCCACCTCAGGAAATGGCACTGCCACCCACCAGGCACTCAGGCCAGAGACCCAGGTGTCCTCCAGAGCCCTCTTCCTCTCTTCCCTCCACCCCACCCCCGAACCAATCCATCTGCAGCTTCTGGGAAGTTTATTTCCAAAACATATTTTGAATCCATCTAGTTCTCTCTGCTTTTCCTGTCCCATCTTAGTCCAAGCCACTGGCACTCCTATCTGGATACCGTGTCCGCTGGTCTTCTTGCCACTAGCCCCCTCCATCATTACCCCACACAGCAGGCAAGAGTAAGTTTCTTCAAAGGCAAGCCACGCCCCATGAGTCCACTGCTGAAAACCTTGCTTCAGGAGCTTCCCATTGACCTCGAATCTAATCCATAAGCCCAAGCAGATTCTCAAAGCCAGCACAGGTCTTGCCCTGCTCCCTTCCAAGCTCCTCCTGCAAGGCTACAGCCCTTTTTCCCTCCTTCCCCCTGCACTGGCCTTCCAGTTTCTTGAACCACCGAGCGTCTTCCCGCCTTCGGGCTTTTGCGCGTGCTGCTCTCTCCTGAGACGACCTTCCCTCCATTCTTCGCTGGGCTGGCTCCTTCCCCCTCTCCTGGTCTCAGTTTAAACGTCCCCTCCTTCCAGAGGCCTCCTTGCCTGTCCTGGTCTCCCCGTTAGTCTTCATCTCAGCACTGCTCATTCCCTCATAGCACTTATCCCAATTTGCAATGATTTTATTTGTCCAATGTTATGACCTGGCTCCCCCGTCATTTGACTAGATCTCTTGAAGGCAGCGTCCATGTCTGCGTCCCACTCATGGTGTTCCTACAGCCTAGAGCAGTACCTGCCCTGCCGCCGGCCCTGTATTGACAGTGGCTGAATACTGAGTTCCATGGGTCCAGCCAGCGCATCAACCCCCTGCAGCACCTCCCAACTCCCTTTCTGTTCAAACAGCATCACACTCTCTCGTCTCCCTGGCCTCCATGGAAGAACTTGTGGGTTATCTTGTCATCTATCAATCTCTAATAAACCAGGTTATTTTTAGAATAGGTGAAAGCAACGATCTAACATCTCTGAGAGGATTTTCCACTCCCATCTGACTTTCTACTACAATTTGGTTTCCTGTGGTGGTTGCAGAGGCTGCCAAGCCAGCAGCCTTTGTTATTCTGGGGTGCAGAGAAGGGCCTAGAAAGAACACTAAGCCCTCCTTGCACCTTCTTCCACCTTGCACAGTGAGACACTTGAGGTGCCTGGCGCAACCCCTTGGCGCACAGCGGGAAGCCTGAGCGGGAGCCTGCTGTTCCTCACGCGCTCTGGGACCTTGGGCTCCTCACTTTCCCTTTCTGAGCCTCAGTTACTCATCTGTAAAAAGAGGGGTTGGAGGTCTAATTACTAGAGACTCTGACTGCTAAAATTTGGATGAAACCATGAGCTAGTGAGTCTTTTCCATCCCTGGACATCAGTTAGATGCCAGTCTCAATTCTCTCTATGAATGAAATGTAGTCAGCACCTTTTATAGCACTTATGCAAATGTATGCAAATTAATGTAAAAATAAAGGGCCCCAGAAGCTCTTGTTTACAAGACCAAGGTTTGGCCAGATCTGGGGTGGAGGGAAAAACTTAGCTCATGCTTTCACCCTGCTTAGATGTCTTTCCCCACGTCCCACTCTACAGAGAGGAAACTGAGGCCCACAGAGGGAAAGA
>NW_006786690.1:3724532-3725035 GCF_000442215.2 Lipotes vexillifer | reverse complement strand
GGGAAAGAGACTTGCCCAAGGTCACCAAGCAAGACTCTGGCAAAGGGTATTAGCAACCAGGTCAATGTTCTGGCACTTTTCTCACCTGCTCTTCCTTGCATTCAGCTGCAGGTCTGGGACTAGAACCTGGCTCTAAGGGACGGGAGGTGCATCCTCAGGTCAGTACAAGGTGGACTGGAATAAGCTTCAGAAGGAAGTTCAACCAAAATGCTCTATATTTGGAGCGGGGAGATACCCTTTTGGTTATATGATCAGGGTGAAGATGTCCTTTGAGTCAGATGTTGGAAAATAGAGATTTGGAGAGAGCATTCCATGTAGAAGGAACAGCATATGCCAAGGAGCAGATGCAGAAAAGAGGGCGGCACAGCCACGCTCAGGTGTTCCTGCTTATGAAGACAGCTTTAAGACAAGCTCCCTGCTGTATCCCCTTCCAACCAGAATGCGCTCCACCAGTCTCTTTAAATGCAAATTCCGGAAACTTCACTCCCTGCAAGATAGAGCAT
>NW_006786690.1:3722122-3724522 GCF_000442215.2 Lipotes vexillifer | reverse complement strand
AAGAGTGAAAAACAAGCTGGAGAGCAATGTGGTGACCAACTTGGACAAGGCCTGAAATGTTAGGCTGAGAGATCTGGACTTTATTCTGAGAACAATAGGGAGCCATTGAAGGTTTTATGGCAGTGAGAGAAGTCATCGGATTCATGTTTAGGATGACCTGATTGGCTGCTGGCGGCAAGGAAATCAGTTTGAAGGCTCGGGCAATAGTCCCAGTGGTTAAGGCAAAGCCCTGAACCAAATGACGGAGGCAGGGATAGAGCACGGATGCTGGTCTGAATGGAGCAATCTGAGCCTGTTGGGATGAGGAAGCAAGGGAGAGGACTGAGAACAGTGAGTTCTGTTTAATCCAGGGAGGAAAGAGGCTCAGGCCTCTTCTCTCTATCCTTCTCAGGACTGGCTATTCCCCAGGCTGGTGCCCAGGCAGGAGGGGAAGGAGGTGCCCAGGTCAGTGGAGCAGCTGCTCATCAGGAATCCAGGACAGAGGGCAGCTTGACTTGGTTCTCTGGGGACTTTTATTCTATTTCTCTAAGTTGTTAAGGAAAGACCTGAGGGCCTTATGGGACCACAAGTCAATATTTCTCAAACATTTATTTAGTAGTCACTAGGGCAAAGTATTAGTGTGGGGACAGATATGCTGAGGCCATATTTTCTGAATCTCAAAGTGGGACATGCAATCTGCCTAAGATTTTTTCAAATTTGAGACTTATCTACAGGACAAGCACTTTGACGACATCTGTTGTGGGTTGAATTGTGTCCCCCCCCAAAGTTACACTGAAGAACTAACCCTCAGTACTTCAGAATGTGACCTTATTTGGGAATAAGTTTGTTGCAAGTATAAGATGAGATCATGCAGGAATAGGGTTGGCCCTTAATCTAATATAACTGGTGTCTTTACAAGAAGAGGAGAGAGACATGCAGGGAGAACGCTGAGATGACAGAGGCTGAGATTAGAGTGATGCAGCTGAAAACCGCAGAATGCCAGGGACTGACGGCCACCACCAGAAGCTAGGAAGAGGCAAGAAAGGATTCTACCCAGAGTCTCAGACAACATGGCCCCGACAACGCCTTGATTTCAGTCCTCTAACCTGCAGAACAGTGAGAGAGAATAAATTTCTGTTATCATAAGCCACCTGGTTTGTGGTACGGTGTTACAGTAGCCTTAGGAAACTAACAAAACATTGAAATAGGGGCTTCCCTGGTGGCGCAGTGGTTGAGAATCTGCCTGCCAATGCAGGGAACATGGGTTCGAACCCTGATCTAGGAAGATCCCACATGCCGTGGAGCAACTAGGCCCATAAGCCACAACTACTGAGCCTGCGTGTCTGGAGCCTGTGCTCCGCAACAAGAGAGGCCACGACAGTGAGAGGCCCATGCACCGCGATGAAGAGTGGCCCCCGCTCGCCGCAGCTAGAGAAAGCCCTCACACAGAAACGAAGACTCAGCACAGCCAAAAATAAAAGATTAAAAAAAATTAAAAAAACATTGAAATAAATCACATTTCACTTTTGTCCATTTCAGCCCTGACCACCACTTTAAAGGAGGGAATCTTTTTAGAGCAATCATGTCCATGTCACTCCCTTGCTCAAAACTTGTCCCTAGCTCCCCAGTGCCCTGGGCAAGGCTTTGAGGTCATCTTGTCCGGGCCCTGGCTGCTTGCCAGCCTCACCACTCAGCACCTTCCCCTCCCCTCCCAGCACCAACACACCATCTCCTCTTCGGGCCTTTCCTCTTGTTACTCCGTCCACACCTCCCCATCTGCCCCCAAAACCTGCTCCCTCTTCCTTTTCTTGGTGGAGTGGTTAAGAACAGACCACCTGGGCTTCCCTGGTGGCCCAGTGGTTGAGGGTCCGCCTGCCGATGCAGGGGACACGGGTTCGTGCCTCAGTCCGGGAAGATCCCGCATGCCGTGGGGCGGCTGGGCCCGTGAGCCATGGCCGCTGAGCCTGCGCGTCCGGAGCCTGTGCTGCGCAATGGGAGAGGCCACAACAGTGAGAGGCCCGTGTAAAAAAAAAAAAAAAAAAAAAAGAACAGACCACCTGGTTTTGAATCCTGGCTCTGCAGTTTCCTAGCATCTAGCAGTGAGACCTTGCGTAAATTCTTACCTCAATGCCTCAATTTCCTCACCTGTAAAATGGGACTACTAGCACTTCCTATCTCATAGGTTTGTTTGAGGATGGAAAGGTACAAAAGCCTCTAAAGACTTAGCCCTTTAATCTGGCTTGTAGGAAGCACATGAAAGGATGGTTAATATCACCTCCCTTATGCTTGGCACGCTATCCTCCAGAAAACCTCCCTGACCGCCCCCCTGGCCCCCTGCTGGATTGTGTCACCTGGGTCTTGCGCCTGTCTTGTCCTGTTTGTGTCTCCACCGAATTGTGTACTTCTCAGGTGGGAAGAAGC
>NW_006786690.1:3637022-3722107 GCF_000442215.2 Lipotes vexillifer | reverse complement strand
TTCCTGCATCTGAGCACACAGCAGGTGCTCAATAAACGCTTGTTGCATGAACTATGGAGAAGAGAATTAGTAGTAGCCAAGGAGATCTGGGAGGTAGAGCTTGGGACAGCTTTCATAGGACAGTCTGCTCATCCTTCTGGAAGTGAAAGTCTTACCGTTAGTTCTGAGAGCATGAGAAAGAAAGTGAGAACCAGAGAGAAAAAGGCAGTGGGCAGGGTGCAGGGGGCAGAACCCGAACTCCACTCTGCACACCTGACCTTGCCCCTCAGCCTCGGCACATCCTGCCCCCCGAGGTGCCCCTCCACAAGCTGTCACCCACGCACACCTACCCTGTCCCCAGCCGGCAGCTTCCTCTGACACACATTTTCCATTGCTGGGTGGGGCAGAGCAGGTTACAGGTGAAAACAATCTCTGAGTTTTCCTCTCCAGGATCCCAGCCCCTCACCTGGGTTTGGTTTCTGTCCATGCTGAATCCACCTGCCCACAGCCCCTCACTTCAATGGCACAGGATCAGTCAGGGGCCAGAACATTCAAGACCATGTGAGGTATCGCCTGGTGTCCTGGATCAGGTACAGGACGGGGAGTCGGGTTGCTGGCTCTGCTGCGTTTGAGCTGCGTGATGCTGGGCGAGCCCCTTGCCCTCTCTGAGACATCCTTTCCCCCATCTGTAAAAAGGAGGAGCAATTCCAGTCCCCAGAGACTGTTGTGGGAGTTAAATGGAGCAATGGAAAGAGCATGAGTGAGCTCTACCAATCTGATTATTTGTGGGGACAGGGCAAGAGTCCAGTGGCAATAGGGAAGCTCCCTTTCTCTGGGCCCAGCACCGTGCCAGGCACTGAGGGGCTGTAAGCGTTTAGACTCCAGAGTTTGTTGAGTGTGGGGGAGTTGGGGTCTAGACTCTAATGGAAAGAACCCCAGAATGTACTGGAGTTAGAGACCTGGGCTTGGGGACCCCCTCACTCTCTATGTGACTTTGGTACATCAGTTTCTCTGATACAATAAGGGGAATAACTTAGTTGCTCTCTAGGTCTTCTGGGTCTGACATCCCAGACTCAGTGCTAAGAGAAGGCCAGGCCAGGTAAGGTTGGGATGGACTTCTGTGTTGTTACCGTTTTTAAGCCACTTGTGAGAGCCTGGGATGAAACCTTGGCTCAAGGCCAGTCCTCCTTCATTTCCTCCCACCAGCTTCTGTTGCAGGTTCTTTTGTGTCACTGGCCAGCCCGCATCACTGACCGTCTCATCAGCCAGGCTTCCTTCATCTGGCTTTACAGGCCCCTGTTCCTCTTTCAAGACCAGCTTGGGTGTTCCTTCCTCAGGCAGCCTTCCTGACTCTTGGTCACAGTTGGGCTCCTTGGAGCTCCTAGAACCCTCCATCACCACACTTGCTCCCTTGCTTAGACTAAGTGCCATCTGCTCACCAGGCCTGAGTCTCACTCACTGTTGCACGTTGAGCATTCAGCACAGGGTTGGGTGCAGAGTTGACGGTGATAGATGGGTAGGTGACAGGATGGGGGAAGAATGAATGAATGGTGGGTGAAGGAAGGAAGGAATTGAGAGATGGATGCATGGATGGATGGAAGGAAGGAAGGAATTGAGAGATGGATGTATGCCTACATACAGGACCGTGAATGGTTGGTTGGATGGATGATTCTCTGGGTGGATGGATAATTGATGAATAATAAATAGGTCAGGGGCTTCCCTGGTGGCACAGCGGTTAAGAACCTGCCTGCCAACACAGGGGACACAGGTTTGAGCCCTGTTCCGGGAAGATCCCACATGCCGCGGAGCAACTAAGCCCATGGGCCACAACTACTGAAGCCCGCACGCTTAGAGCTCGTGCTCCGCAGCAAGGGAAGCCACCGCAATGAGAAGCCCTCGCACGGCCACCAAGAGTAGCCCCTGCTTGTCACAACTAGAGAAAGCCTGCACGCAACAAAGAAGACCCAATGCAGCCAAAAATAAAAATAAATAAATTTATTTAAAAAATAAATAAATAAATAGGTTAGGAATACTCAGCTACTGATCATTATTCTTAACACCACACAACATCTCTGGAGTCACCAAACACACACCCTGGACATGCCAGGGAACTCCCCTTGCTTCCAGCCATTCTTCCATGGCTCTGGTTTCCCCTCCAAGGCATGAATGTGGGTCTAAGAATCTTCCCACGAGAGCCTGGGGTAAGCTGCCCATCAGAATGTCTTACCTTTATCATCCCATTATAATTTCCCAAGCATCAGTGTGAAAATGATGGTGAAGAATTCACTGTGAACTCTACCTACGTCCCTAGGCTCCAGGAGTGAGCATTTCTGGATAATCCAGCGTTTGGGCTTGGAAGGAAGTGCTGACCATGGCGTTGGCAAAGACGCCAGGATCACCTGCAGCCACTTTCCAGTGTGCCTAGTCTAGTTGCCACCCTGGCCCTCCCCATTCCCTGCAGCCCCTGCCTTCCACCACTTAGCAACCCCCTCCTCCCAAAAAGAGAATTTAACAACTTAGCAGAAGTCCTCAGTTCTCTTCTGCCACCCTACCCCCATGCCATCTCAAGGACTTAGAAGAATAGGGATCAGAACCCATTTGAGAAGGTTATTACTTCCCCCTAATCTGTCCCCTGGAATCAGCTGAGGTAGAAACATTGCAGGGTTTGGGGTCAGGGGACTTCAGTTAAAGTTTTGACTTCAGCCCTCGTCAGCTGCTTCACTCTGGGGACAAGGGGTTGGTCCAGAGATAGAACAGGCAGCAGGAAGACACAGGCTTTGGAGATACACAGATGCAGGTTCAAATCCTGTGCCACCAGGGAGTGACTGTGACCCTGGGCAAGATACTCCTCTGAGTCTCTGCTTCCTTGCCTGCAAAGTGGGAGAAACAGCATCACTTAGCTCCCAGAGCTGTTGTGAGGATTGAATGAGATGCTGCTCCAAACTAGCCACACGGGGCTACTGAGCCCTGAAATGTGGCCAGGCTGAACTGAGAGGCACCGGAAATGTAAAACACACATCGGATTTGGAAGACTTAGAAAAAGATGTAAAAAACTCTAGAATTTTTCTATCGATTTTAATTGATAATATTATATGTTGATATTTTGAAATGTTGGGTTAAATAAAATGTTATTAAATTTTTTAAAAAGATGCTGCTCGAAAGTCCTTCCGCTGTGCAGTCTTCCCAGCCTCTTCGGAGCACGACAGTTTCCCTTCTGCCTTGCCGCAGGGTTCGTCCATGCCTCTGTTATGGCTTTTAGCAAATATTGTGGTTGTCTGTTAAGGTATGTGTCTCCCTGACTAGCCCATGGGCTCCTTGAGGTCAGGGACTCTATCCTGGTCATCTTTGCCCCTGGCTCCCTGCACAGAGCCTGGAACACAGCAGATACTCAGCAAAAAATAATTGAGTGGATAAATACCAGTATGTGAAAGCCATGTGAATTTTTATTATTCTACCATACCTGGAGTCCTAGATGAATACCTCAGGGTACAAGTCACACATGATCAGGGCCCTGGCAGGAAACAGATGGTGCACTCAAATTGAGTAATTTGAAGAGAGTTTAATCAAGGGTATATTAACAAAGACGTGGGCAGGATCTAGGGAAACCAGAAGGGATGGCGCTGTATCCTGGGGCTGGCAACAAGGTGGAGCTGTTACCACCCGTGGCCTGAAGGGTGGGGAGGGAGAGGTTACCTGGACCCAGGGCCAGAGATGTATGCATGGGGCCACTGACAGGAGCTGTAGCCTTTGGGTGAGGGACACAGACAGCCTGTGGCAACCCTGCAGGAAGGGGCTGGGGAATAAATAAGCTGTCCTCACTGTCTACATGCCTCTGCCCTCCTGTCCCACCCAACCAGAAGCCAGAGGGCAAAGGAGGCCATTGATATCACCCACAAAGGTCACCTGCCAGGCACAGAACAGATGGAGATGGGCAGATGACAGTTCTGGAGGGACAAACAGAGAAATCCAGCACTAGAGAGAACATTAGGCCCCCAGAATCTTTGAGGGCCTCTGGACATCCTTAGAAAGTACAAGAAATGGTCACAGCCAACCACAGTCATTAGTTAAGCAACTACTGTGTGCTGGGTGCTGTGCTAATCCTTTTCCAGGCTCAGAGAGTCTAAGAAACTTGCCCAAGGTCACACAGTAGGAAATGGCCAGGACTGGAATATAGGTCGGCCTCAAAATTTTGGTTCTCGTTGCCTCATCATGACTCCATGTCAGGCGCTATGCTAAGCACTTTGTCTACATTATCTCTCATGTAGGTCATGTCCTTTTCCTGTCTCAGAGAGGTCTAGTGATTTCTCCAGAGCCACACAGCTCGTGGGAGGTAGGGGTGGGGCAGGGAAGCAAGTTGGAAGAGTTTGCCGTTAAGTGGGGCAGGTGACTGGCAGATTGCACGGTGGCAGCCTCAGGGATTTTTTTAGCCCCACTAGACCCAACGGGTGTAGCCACCTCTCACCAGGTGCCTCCTAGAGTCGCTCCCCAGCTGCAACCACAGGACTTAGATTTTCAGAGCTGGGCAGGGTCCTCAGCATCCTCCAGGCTGGCTCTTGCCTGTGACTCTAAAACTAATAATAATTATGGCAGTGACAGCCATGGCTTCCTGAGCCGCTGGTATATGCATTCATTGTCTTTCTCTACATTGTCACTAAATCTGGCCACAACACTCCCTTAGGATGGTCTGATACCTGTAGGCAGGTATTACAGGCTGCTCACTTTGCAGATCAAGAACTGAGGCTGAGAAGGCAAAGGACTTGCCCACGGTCACACAGCAAATCAGACCCTACAGAGCCAGACCTGCCCTCAAGGCAGTGTATGCAGCTCAGAGCACTGATTCTGGATCCAGACAGGCTGAGCTCATCCTGGCTCTGCACCTACCAGATGTGTTGACCTCAAGCAAGTCATTTTTCTGGATCTAAGTTTCCTCATCTGTAAAATAGGGACGACATAGTATCTGCTTCATTTGTTTGTGTTAAGGATGAAACGAGTTACTCTATGTAAAAGCACTTAAAACATCGGCTAGGGGCTTCCCTGGTGGAGCAGTGGTTAAGAATCCGTCTGCCAATGCAGGGGACACGGGTTCGAGCCGTGCTCTGGGAAGATCCCACATGTCACGGGGCAACTAAGCCCATGTGCCACAACCACTGAGCCTGCGCTCTAGAGCCCACTAGCCACAACTAGAGAAAGCCCGCGCACAGCAACGAAGACCCAATGCAGCCAAAAATAAATAAATAAAATAAAATAAAATAAAATAAAATAAAAGCAAACACAAAACATTGGCTAGAACATACCAAGGGCTTTAGGATTATTTTACATCCCAGTCCACTGAGCTTTCCAACCCCACCTGCAGAAGTGCCCAGCCCACTAGCCACAACTAGAGAAAGCCCGCGCACAGCAACGAAGACCCAATGCAGCCAAAAATAAATAAATAAAATAAAATAAAATAAAATAAAATAAAAGCAAACACAAAACATTGGCTAGAACATACCAAGGGCTTTAGGATTATTTTACATCCCAGTCCACTGAGCTTTCCAACCCCACCTGCAGAAGCTCTTAAAATTGTGTTGCTGCGTGATCCTGGCTTTCATAGTAACTGACTGAGTAGCTGCCACCCCACCAGGCCGTGTCTGTGCTTTCCGTGCTCATGCTTGCCTCATCCAGCCCTCACCACAACCCCATCCCCACTTTATAGACAAGGAAACTGAGACCCAGAGAGAAGGAATGACCTGACCAGGCCTTCACACCTCAGAAATCTCAGAGCCAGGATGGCCGCTCCCAAGTGCAAGCTGGTAATCCCCCCTTCTCCCAACTGCAGGAAACCCAAATTGTTATGATTATTGGCATTGTCCAAAACAATACTCGAGACAATAACAATAGGAAAATCATGGAGAGTGCTTATTTCCATTGGCTCCACAATCATCCTGCCACCCATGGGCAGGGAACCTGGGGCTTTAAGAAGAGGCTCCTAGAGATGAAAAAACAAGCAGTGAAAACCCTGCAGCTGGGCCCCAGGTGCTGGGAGAGAGTGGGGCAGGAAGCGGGCAGGCCATTTCTTTCTTTCCTCTTCTTTCTTATTTGTTTGAGAAGCAACTTTACTTTCTAAATCGGTCATTGTCACCCGTTGGCCTCGGCCCCACCTGGGCCAGTGCCTCTGGTGACGGGGGCTCAAGAGGAAGGTCTAGGGGGCAGGCAGGACGATGGTACTAGGTGTGGCAGGGCCCGGGCCCAGCTGGACTTGGGGGAGCCTATTACCCTCCTTCGGGTGATCAGAGCCTGGCAGACGGTGCCTGCCTGAGGTGGGACCTGGGTCCTCCAGGTTCAGCTGCCAGGGGGCTGGGGCCCATCCTAAACAGGGAGGTGGTGGGGCAGCAGTTCCAGGCAAGGCTCTCGAGTCAGACTCCTTTAGCTTCCAAGCTCTGTGACCTCATTTCTCTGAGCCTCTGTTTTCTCACCTGTAAAATGGGAGAGGTTGTTGTGAAGATTAAACATCATTAAATAACATGGCCAGGATTAAGCATTTAGCACATTCACTAGCACTTAGCATATTCACTAGCTGGAGATTCACTTAAGAGGTCAATAGTTATTGGGCATTTCCTATGTGCCAGGCGATTTTAAAGCATTCTACACATATTCATTCATTTAATCAGCACAATAGCACTTTCCTCACTAAAGACATGAGAAAACTGAGGTACACGGAGAGACCAAATGCATTGCACACACAGGGGCAGATCTACATTTCGCAGGATGTCAGTAGAGCGTACACAATATTGTGGGGTCCCTTTAAGGAAAATAATATAAAATTATGAATATAAAATGAGGTATAAGGCCATGCAAGTGAGAGACCTGAGGCTTAAGTTTCATGAGCCCCACCTTAACTCTCCCTCTAAGCTCTAGACCACCTGCTAGCAAGTGGCAGAGCCCAGGCGGCCAGCTCCAGAGCCCACAATTGTTATAAAAGCAGTACTGCTGGTAGACAAGGCAGTCACTGCAAAATGCCATACAAGATGCCAGCAAATAAGAGGCAACACTTCCACTGTGCTTGCCATGTGCCACACACTCTTCTGATCTAACCCTCCCAATGAACGAATGAGGTGAACACATTATTACCATGCCCATTATACAGATGAGGAAATTAGGCTCAGAGAGGACCAGTGACTTGCCTGAGGGCAGAGCAGGATTCAAACCCAGGCAGCCTGCCTGCGGGGGCCTAATGTTTAGCCACTACAATAACTGTTACCTCCCTCATCGCTGGGGATCAGAGCCTTCTGTCATCACTCCTCACCTCCCTTTGCAGGTCTCTCCATCTCTTATCCAACAGCAGCTTGGGGTGGGGACTCCGGCTTTGGAGTCAGAGATGCTTGGATACTAATCCCCATGCTGTCACTTCCTAGCTGTGAGTCCCTGAGGCAGACTTCTCACATCTCTGAACCCCAGTTTTCTTATCTGTAAGACAGGATTGCATAATTTATAGGGTGGCTATAAAGTCTAGATGCATTAGTTATTTTTTTAAATTTATTATTTTTTTTTATTTCTGGCTGTGTTGGGTCTTCGCTGCTGCACGCGGGCTTTCTCTAGTTGCGACAGGTGGGGGCTACTCTTCGTCGCGGTGTGTGGGCTTCTCATTGCGGTGGCTTCCCTTGTTGCAGAGCATGGGCTCTAGGCACACGGGCTTCAGTAGTTGTGGCTCGCAGGCTCTAGAGTGCAGGCTCTGTAGTTGTGGCGCACAGGCTTAGTTGCTCCGCAGCATGTGGGATCTTCCCGGATTAGGAATCGAACCCGTGTCACCTGCACTGGCAGGTGGATTCTTAACCACTGCGCCACTAGGGAAGTCCCGATGCATTGATCATTATTTGACATGTTTTCTAATATACCATCAATGAACCATATATTGTGTATGTATATTTGCCTCTGTTTCTAGACTTTATGGCTGCCCTGGATAACACTCCACAGGGTGGCTTGGAGGACGAGAGATAAAGAAAGGTGAAGTGCCTGGTCCATATTAACTGTTCAGGACCAGTAGAGATTGCTATCATGGAGGCAAGGTGAGAGGTCATTTGTAAAGAGTGGAGTGTGGAATGGAGAAAGGGCACAGAACCAGGTGTCAGGTGAGCTGCACTCTGGATGGATCTCTACCACAGCTCATTGTGTGACCTTGCACAAGACGCTCCCCTCTTTCTGGGCTCAGTTTCTGCATCTGCAAGTTGCATGCATTCTCCCCAGTGCATGAAAGAAATTTTCTCTAAGGTCTTTTAGAGACAAAATTTCTGAATAGGAGCACAGGACTATTTTCTGGGATGCCCTGAGGGCTGCTCCCATGGAGGCTCCTGCTTCTCTTGGGGTGCTGTTTGTGGCTACCACACTTGAGACAGAGGAGGGTTTGCAGCGAACTTTCACATCTCATCTGCACTGGTAGCAGCAATGCCACAGTGCTGTGGTCCCGGCCCGTGAGCTCCGCAGCCAGAAGGCTTTGATCTAATCTCTGTTTCTTCATCTGTAAAATGGGGATGGAGATAATAGACTTGCTCATCCCCATTGTACAGATAAGGAGACTGAGGTTCCAGGAGGCACAGAGCTTGCTGGAGGTCATGGCTCCCATCTTTCCGTGTCCTACTGTCCCAGCCTCACCCTCCCTCAGGTGAGGGCTTGCCCAGTGTGGGAACCCTGGCTTCCTCTCCCCATCCCAGAGACTGGGTCATGTTTTCTTTCTCTCTCTGCCCGGCATCCTGCCCCTCCTCTCTTCTCCACCTGGTAAACTCATCCGGTGGGGTCAGATCAGCCCTGGTGCTCCCATTTACAAACGTTGTGACTTTGAGCAAAAGCCACCTAACCCTTCTGGGCCCCTACTGCCTCATCCATGAAATGGGGACAGCGGTCCTCATCTCATATGTGGAAATGCTCAGCACACCCAGCACCTGACCTGTTGTGACGTGCACAGAATGTCAGCTTTTTTTGTGCTCATCAGTTTTCTTTTGGACCCACCTCAAATGTTGCCTTCCTGTGGGGCTGCCCCGGTGCCTCCATATGGACCGCGTTTCTCTGGCTCTCACAGCCCAGTCCCTGTGGCACTTATCACCCCGTATGGTAAGCTACTCGCCATCACATCATATCCCATGCTGCCTCAGATGCCTGTGTTCTAGCCTCCTTGACATCTGCTGTGTCTGGCAGGGCGGCTGGTATACCACAGGTGCTCCGTTAAGGACTGTTGAATGGGTAAATGAATGAGGCCTCAGTGGTGCTGAATGTATGAGCTAAACTTTCTACCCTATCAGGGTAGCAGGCTTCTGGATACTATGACCACTGCCACTACTAACTATTTCTTCCACCAGCCCAATAAGTAGCTACCAATTATTGAGCATTTAGCATGTGCCAGGCATTGGGGTAAGCATTTCTCAGTGCCATCTTGCTTGTACCTCTCACTCGTCCTATGGGGTGGGTGTTCTGTTAGTTTCCTCATTTCACAGATAGGGAAATGGGCTCTGCTGGGGGTGGTGGTAGGATCTGTACGGGTCCATCAGGGCCCACAGACTTTTTCCACTCTGGGGGAGGGTGGATTGCTGGAGCCCAGAACCGTGGGAGCCTGTCACCCCTTCCAGAATTAGCCTTTGCCCATTGCTTCCTTGTAGGACTTCTCTCCTCCCTTGAAGACCTTGCTTCTCCCAGAACCTCTCTCAGACTCCTCAGTTTCCTTCCCAAGTTATGTCCAACCTGGAAATGTTGGTGTTCCCCAGGGTTCTGGCTTCAAACCTACGGGCTTGTGGGGTGTCCAAACAGGTTCCTACCCACCGGGAAAGGCAAGTAGACCAATCACCAGGCCCCATTCTCCTTGATACAGTGGTTGGGTTGAGCTTGGACATGTGATGCAGGCTGGTCAGTTAAGGCCCCCCCCCAGGACTGTCGATGCAGCTAGTGGGGACCATAGGCTCTCTCCTTCTGAAGTGTGAGCTGATGGAATGTGAACATGTGAGTATCTTTCCTGGGACTAGAGAGGGCCCATCTGCCATGGGAGAGAAAGAGAAGAAAGCCCATTCTTAAAGAAAGGCAGAAACACACAGAATCGATAGATGGAGGTGGTGGGGAGATAATCCAATGACATTATCAGGAATCCTGGATCCAGCAATGCCTGAAGTTGACACTCCCTTGAAACTCCAAGAAAACAGAGCCACTAGATTCTTAACCTCTCTCTTTCTCCTTAAAAACAATTTTTTTAACCTAGTTTGAATTGAGTTCTGTCACTTATAATGAAAAGATTCCTGACTAATATTCTCTTCTCTCTAGCCTCTCCCTGGAAGATGTTGGGTCTTATCTACTCCCACATTTGGGGGTTTAGCACAGACAGCCCTTGAAGAAATGGATGTCTGACCCGTACCTCAAAGGTGACCTCACCCTGCTCCCTTCCTGGGTTCCCCATCACAATTAATTTGTCCCCATCCACCTCAAGCTCCAGATACAGACAATTCAGTCACCTTTACCTTCTCTCCCTCAAATCATTTTATTGTAAGTACTGCTGTTCTGTTTCAGAAAGTTCTCGCCCATCTGTCCCTTCCCATTGACTTGGTTCGGGCCACCTTCAACTCAAAGCAACAGCTTCAGTCTGTCTTCTATTCCCTCTTCTTGCCTTTATCCATTCTCTGCACCTACCACAGTGATCTTTTTAGAACCCACACCTGACCACATGTTTCCCCTGCTTCGAAGCCTGCATGTGTCCCCATCAACCTCAGGACAGAGTCTGAGCTCCCTAGGGAGGCACTGGAAGCCCCACCCAGTTTGCCTTCATCTGAACTCCTCCCTCCTTCCCGCCCTGCACTTCAGCCACATTTCATGCCCTTTCCCTGAACACACTACACACTTTCTCATCCCTGGATTTCTCTGCTGGAATTTGTCTCTGCCTGGAATATACCTCCCCTTCTCCTCATGGGAACTACAACCATCCCTCAAAGAGTCCTCTCAAAGCTGACTCCTCCGGGAAGTCCTCCTCCTTGTCACCCCTTCCCTGCCTCACCCGTTCCTCCCTCCTCTGTGCTTCCACAACACTTTTACCTCTGGCTAACTGGACCCTGAACCCCCTGATGGTAGGATCTCCCTCCCCACTTTCGTGCCAGTGTGGCATGACAAGGTGGGCTCCATGAGCGAAGGTAAAGTCCAGTGGCCTTTCTCGAGGGGACCCTCGGTAACTCACTGGCTAAATCTAGTTTGGTTCTTGACCAATCCTTGACCCTGTAGGACAAAATTATAAAAATTTTTTTTTGCATATGGACAGCACTTCACAATTTACAAGTGTTTCCAGGTTTATTTTCTCATTTGGTCTTTACATCTCGGTAGACTGTCAGGGAGGACGTTATCAACCCCATTTTACAGATGGAAAATTTGATTCAGAGAGTTTGGGATGGAACCAATCCCCAGGCCTGGGCAAGCGCCTGACTCTCTCAGACCCTCAGACTTCCCATCCGACCTCCCCCATCCTCCCCATTTCCCAGGTAGGAGCTGAGAACCAAGGAAGCCCAGAGTATCTGAGTGAGAGGAGGGAATGCCTGCCTCTGGATTGGGCAGTAAGTGATGATAACCACAATGATAGCTGCTGCCCTCACTGTGTACCGTGGTCTAGGCACTTCGTGAGCATTGTCTGCTCATGAAGAAGAGTTAATCGTTCCTATTTCACAAATGAGGACACCGAGGCCCAGAGCAGTTAGATTTGCCTCTCTTAGGTTCTTCCTGACGCCTCGGCATCGTACCGCGCTTTAGAGTTTATAACGTTCACGTCTCTTCCCCATCTCACCAGCCTAACACTGGGAGGTGCGCATTCTCCCATTTTACAGAGGCGGCAATTGAGGCTCAGAAGTCAGCGGCGGAGCTGGGAGATGGCACCAGGCCTTCTGATGGGGGAGCGCGCCCGGAGTCAGGGGGCGCAACCGGGATTGGTGGGGAGGGCGGCAGGGCCGCGAGTGGGTGTTCCCCCTGCCCTGCCCCGCAGCACTGCGCGCCAGGTGCGTGGCCGGTGGGCACGGCGCAGCGGGTGTGCCCGTGTGGGCGCGGGCGAGGGACGCAAGCAGGCGGAGCCCCACGCCCATCCTCCCTCCCACCCGCCCTTTCTCCCGAGGCTGGTGGCAGGTGAGTGGGTGTCGAGGAACCGCCAGGCAGCAGAGAAAACAGGACGCCGCAGAAATCAGATTACTCACCTGCAGCTGCGACTACCCAGGGCTAATAAAAGCTGAGCTTCCTGTTGTTTCTTTATTACCACCCACTGCCTCCCCCAGCCCCAGCCCGCTCCCAGCTGCAGCCCAGAGCCCTAACCGATTGCCAGAAACCAGTAGCTTCGGGATCCAGGACCACTCTGCTGCCTGAAATTGGACCGTGTGCGCAGCATACCATTGGGTTAATGTTTCCTCAAGGGTGACCCTCCATCACCTGCATGGGAATCACCTGGGGTGCTGGTTAATAAAATAGGTCCCCAGACACTGCTTCGCATCTGCTGAATCAGAATCTCTGCAGTCTGGGGCCTAAGAATCTGCGAATTCACACCAGTCTGGTGTTTTGCATGCAGGCTAAAGTTTGAGAACCACCGAGTTCAGGTATTGGAGGTTCAGATGCTATGAGTTTATTTTCCTGTCTGCCACCCATAAGTTAGGGATGGAACCTGGCCCCGATCTTAGCCAAATAAGTCCAGCCCACTTTCAGGGCCTTCAGATGAGCCTCAGTTTGCTAAGTGGGGATGAAAATAATACAGATTTCTTGAAACTGAAACGAGGCTCAAATGAAACATCATGTTTAGCACAATTCCTGGTGGTTGCTCCTGAGTTTACAACCAACCAGGAAGAGACATTGAACAAATATGATGAGTAAGACCTAAGGGGTGAGCAGGGTGGACAGGAGTTGTAGGAGGAGCATTAAAGGGGCCATAATTCACTCTGGGAACATTGAGAAAAGCTTCTCCAAGTTCAGTCCCCACAATGTGAAAAAATGTTCCTGCCCAGAGCATTGACAACTCGTTATGGCCAGATCTGGTGGCCTCTTCTCAGTCTATCTGTGACTCTGGGGCAGGCCACCCCTCGTCCTTCAAGGTGAGAACCTCCTTCAGCTTCAAGGAGACCTCACAGTCCTATTTTCCTCCTCCTCCTGCCACTGGGAATGTGGGCAATGCAGCCTGCTGCACACCCTCCATTACCTTTCTAGATAGACGCCATCACTCACTCCTAGTTACCTTCTCCAAGCTGACCTCTGCCCTGAGCTCCCAAGGTGTAAATACAGCACCTCCTAGACATCTCCACTTAGTGACTCCCAAGCACCCCAACTCAACTAAACCAACCCTGAACTCATCCTCCTGTTCTCCCTTCCAACCTGCTTCTCCTTCTCGGTTCCCTGTCTCAGGGCATCACACCTAGATATTGTTCCATGTGATTTCTGCTCCTTTGCCCCCAGATACAGTCTTCAGTCCCATCAATTTTATCTCCCCAATAGCTCTAGAATCCATCCTTTTCTTTCCATCCCTCCTGTCCCTGTGCACTCCACAGCCCCTAGCTCAGAACTGTATAATCTCTCACCTGGATTATTTTAACAGACTCTTTTTTTTTTCCTTGCGGTACGCAGGCCTCCCACTGTTGTGGCCTCTCCCATTGCAGAGCACAGGCTCCAGACGCGCAGGCTCAGCGGCCACGGCTCACGGGCCCACCCGCTCCGCGGCACGTGGGATCTTCCCGGACCGGGGCACGAACCCGTGTCCCCTGCATCGGCAGGCGGACTCTCAACCACTGCGCCACCAGGGAAGCCCTTAACAGCCTCTTAAGCAGGCTTCCTGGCTCAGGTCTTACCCCTCGCTTTAGCCAGGGGGATCTTTTTGAGACACAAATCTTGTCCCTGCCTTGCCTCAAAACTTCAGTGATCCCTCTGAGCCTTACGTGTTCAAACTCCTTTTCCTCCCATTCAGCGCTCACGTGGGCAAGCTGACACTCTCCACCCCACCTCCTCAGCATGTTGCACAAACAGCAACACTGACTGAGCTCTTACTAAATGCTTTTATCATGGCGAGCCAGTTATCTTTAAAGCTTTATCTAAGCCTTATAGCATCCCATGACTGTTATTCCTGACATTGATGAGAAAACCGAGGAGGAGGGAGGCTGGGTATGCTACCCAAGGTCATACAGCTAGTAAATAGCAAAGTTGGGATTTGCACCCAAGTCTCCCTATAGCACCAACGCTGGTGCTCTTCACTTCCCTCATCTTGAGGTTACTTCCTCCCAACTGGGTCGTGTTCTCAATTTTTGTGTCTTCTAAGAGGATGACTGGTATGTGGTGGATGCTTGTTGAATGAATGAAACCACTCTATCCACACTCCGATTTGATTCTTCCAACAGCCCTGAAAACTGCACAAGTTAAAAAGCCTTTATTACGTAATATTTGGTGAATACAAAAAAATGTGTGATGAACGTCTGGTTTATGAAGAGAAACAACTATGAACCTACTGCCCCAGCTTGGGCACTAGAACTTTACCAGCACCGTTGAAGCCAGCTACGTGTTTCCCCAATTCTCTTCCTTGCCTTTCTCCAGAGTTCAGCACAATCCTGAATTTTGTGATCACCATTCACTTGCTTTGGAAAATAAAATACTGTCACCCTGTGGGAATGGATCCTACACAACATATTGGTTTGTTTGCTTTTTGACTTTTATATAAATAATATGATGCATAGATATTCCTCTTTGGCTTGATTTTTTTCACACATCACTAGGTTTCTAAAATACGTACATGATTTTGCATTTTAGCTGACATTCATTCATTTTCTCAGCAGTCTTGTACTCCATCGTCTAAATTAGACCTCGGCTTCTTTATCCATTCTCCAGTCAATGACCATGTAGGTTGTTCCTAGTTTTTTGCTATAACTACTAGGGCTGCCGTGATCATTCTTATACCTGTCTCTTGGTGCACACATGTGGGAGTTTCTCTGAGCTACATATCTGAGATTGAAATTGTGGGTCATCCAGGTACGTCCATGTTTAACTTTACAAGTGGTGCCAAGCTGTTTTCCAAAGTGCTTATACCCATGAACACTCTCCCCTCCCGCTGCCACAGTGGATGAGAGTTCCAGTTGCTCCACATCTTCACCAACACTTACTAACAGGTCCTCGCCAACACCAGCCAACACCAGACATCTTCACGGTGCCCAATATGTCAGTCATCATTTGCATTTCCCTAATAAGATGTAGCATCTTTTCATTTGTTTATTTTCCATCCTGGTTTCTTTTTCGGTGAACTGCATGTTCAAGCCTTTTGCCCACTTTTCTATTAGGTTGTTTAGGTCATTTTTCTTATTGCTTTGAGGCATTCTCAGGGAGGTTTCTTGGTTTTGTTCCTTTTTTTTCTTTTTTAAAATTTATTTATTTATTTTTGGCTGCGTTGTGTCTTCGTTGATACACGCGGGCTTTCTCTAGTTGCGGCGAGCAGGGGCTACTCTTTGTTGTGGTGTGCAGGCTTCTCATTGTGGTGGCTTCTCTTGTTGTAGAGCACGGGCTCCAGGCTCACGGGCTTCAGCAGTTGTGGCACGTGGGCTCGGTAGTTGTGGCGCATGGGTTTAGTTGCTCCGCGGCATGTGGGATCTTCCCAGAGCAGGGCTCAAACCCGTGTCCCCTGAATTGGCAGGCAGGTTCTTAACCACTGTGCCACCAGGGAAGCCCCCTGGTTTTGTTCCTTAATAGAGTTAGAATCTGAGACCCAAGTTCAGAGAAGACAGAGCTGGGTCCCAATCCCACAGCCATCTGATTCCGGGACCCTTTGTACCAATCCCTGTGCCTCTCATTCATTCATTCACTCTTCAACTGTCTACTGATGACCTTCTCAATAAATATTGGAAAAGGAGGAGAGAGTCGTGGTTAAGAGTATAGACTCTGGAGCCCACCTGCCTGAGTTGTAATCTCTTCTCTACCACTCACTAGCTATAACCTTGGGTAAATTTCTAACCAATCTGTACCTTAGTTTCCTTAACTATAAAATAAGGATGATACTAACGGTACCTCTTTTACAGGGTTGATGTGTGGGGACCGAATGGGTAAATCCATACAAAAGCGTTTAGGACTATATCCAGCACAGTCAGTGCTGAATACATAATTAGCACATGCCAGGCACTAAGCTGGCAGGGTAATTGTTCTGGGGACACGGGGATGAAAAGACATTCGGGGACACTCTGACCTCATGGAGCTCACTGTCCAGCAGAAGGAGACAGACACAAAACAAGCGAATTAATTAATCAATCAATCAATCAATTAATTATTATGGCTTATAATAAGGGCAAGGAACAAAAGCACGGGTGACAAGACAGAGTGACCAGGCACTGACTCAGCTGTGTGCTCGTGCAGGGAAAGCCCCCTGAAAGAGATGATATTTAGACTGAGGTGTGGAGGCTGAGAAAAAGCCACCCAGGCAAAGAGCAGAGAGGGGAGCAGCCCAGCAGAGGGAAGGGTACATGCAAAGTCTCCAAGACGGGAGGGGCAGGGCATGTCCTAAAGACGGGAAAGCAGCACGGTTGGAGCCAAGTGAGAAAGGAGGTGGGCAGGAGAGGAGGGTGGGGAAGCCACCGGCAAGAAGAGTCTAAATTTTACTACAAGTGCAGTGGGAGGTTTTGGACAGTAAAGTGTTGTTTACGTCTTTAAAAGAGGACTCTGACTGCTGCGTGAAGATCAACTATCTATGAATTCATCTAAATACTTCTTGTAGCCACTAGTATTTTTAGCCCCTACCCCCTCTGTGCAAAGCAAAACTTCCCTTTATTGGTCTTAAATTTACCGCTTTCAGGTTTCAAGGGGAGCCCCCTTCTGCCTCGTATCTGAGGGTTATTGGGCCCCATGTGGGATCTCCGGTCAAGATTTTTAGCATGGTTGAGAGGAAGGTCTCCCAGCTTGCTCCTTACCTGCTCTGTGATGTTTCCCCACCTGTGAAATGGAAATGATGAGAGTGGTCACCTCAGAGAGGCTGTGAGGATGAAATGAGATGCAGCTTGGCCACAGGGATTGATCGATGCAGGCTAGCTGCCATGAAGATGATAATGGTGCTGATGGCAATGATGATGATGAGAGGAGTGATGGGGATGGTGGGGATCCTGCTGCATGATCTGGGGTGAGTTCACTGAACCTCTCCAGCCTGAGCTGAGAAATAAGATAAAATCAAGGTGCTGTAAAATAAGGGTGCTGGACCAGATGGTCTGCGGGGACCCACCCTGCCCTGATGTCCCAGGATTCCCTGATTTAGACCCTCTCTTCCTCCTTTCAGCCTGGTTACTCTCATCCCTGCAATTTTGCTGTTCCCTACTGATGTGATGAGAGGTGGAGCAGCTTGGCAGAGAGAAAACTAGCCTGGAGTCAGGAGGCCTGAGATTCCAGCTGTGCCATTATCCCAGAGTCCTCACCACACTGCCTTTAACTTACATTTAAACACGCACGTAGAAGGGGAGAAGAGAGAGTGCAATGTGCAGGAATCACGACTACGGAGTCACACCCCCATCCCATCCCATGAGCACTCACACCTTCATGGGGACATGACCTAGTGTGACCTGCCCTGGTCCCCCAGTTGGTCCTAGTTGCCCCACATCCAGCAAAGTGTGAGCTCTCACCATGCCCAGAGTGATCCTGGCATTCAAAGGGTTTTTATACTGTGTGGCCCTAAATATAAGCCAATCTTTTCATCTGGTGGTCAGCGGAAGCCACAGCTATCTGTAACAACACAGAAGAATGAACCCCCCATATTCGCCGTCAGCTGATGGATGACCCTGTTTCCTGTTTCACTGGAAAAACAGAAGCCATCAGAAGGAGGCTTCCCCAGACTCCCACCTCACCCTCTGCTCACCTGCTGTCCTCTGTGTCCTTTCTCTGCCTCTGCCCCGTTGCACGGATGCCTCGAGTGCACTTCTAAGACTACACCCTCCACTTGGGCTCTGCACTGTCCCCCTTGCTGACTCCGGGACACATCCAGCAATTCCTCCTGTTTCTCCTGCAGCGTCGGGTTTCCTCCCCTTCTGCTGGTTATTCCCATCAACACACAACTATGCTGCAATTCTCCTGCTCTTAAGCACACATACGCACATGCAAACACACACACTTTTCTTTGCTTCCCTTTACGGTAGAAATTCTCCAAGAGTTTTCCAGATTGACACTCTGTATTGCTCTTTTCCTTTGCTCTCTTGAGCTCACTCTAGTTGGCCTTCCATCCCCCACCACTCCATGAAAACTGCTCTTGTCAAGGTTATCAATGACCTCCTGCTGCCCAATGCAATGGTCAGTTTTCAGTGTCCTCCTCAGCAGCATCTGACCAGGTGATCAAACCCTCATCCTTGTACACATCCTTCCTGGATCTTCCTGGATCCCACTATCTTGGTTCCCCTCCCAACTCAGAGGATTCCTTTCCAGTCATCTTCCCTCATCTTCCCGGCAGCCACATGCTGGAGTTCCCTGGAACTCAGCCCTTGGACCTCTCCTCTCCTCTGGCTCACTCTCCAGGTGCCCTCATCCTTCCTGAGACTTTAAATACATTCTTAAATACTGATGACTATAGGTTTGTTTCTCCAGCCCAGACCTTCCCACTCAACTCCAGAATCATACATTTCTACTCAGATATTCAGCAAGAAACCCAGACTCCGCCTGTCCACAACGGAACTCCTCACTTTTACCCTCAAACCTGATCCTCTGTTGGTCTTCTCGTCTCAGCAGGTAGCAACTCCATCCTTCCCGTTGCTCAGGCCACAATGATTGTCATCCTTGACTCCTCTCTCTCACACCTACATCTGACTCAGCACAAATACCCCGGCCCTACCTTCAAAAGATGTCCAGAGGGAATTCCCTGGTCGTCCAGTGGTTAGGACTCGGTGCTTTCACTGCCAGGGCCCAGGTTTAATCCCTGGTCGGGGAACTAAGATGCTGAAAGCCACGTGGCGTGGCCAAAGGAAAAAAGAAAGAAAAGATGTCCAGAATCTGACCCTCTCCACAGCTACTACCTGCGTCCAAGGCACTGTTTTTTCCTGACTGGTTTTATGTAAAAGCCTCCCGGTAGGGCTGTGCTTCCTTCCTTGCCCCTCAACCCATGTTCCATTTTCCATATCATAGCCAGCATCATCTTTTAAAACATGAATCAAATCACTTCACTCCAGTGGCTCTCTTCTCACTTGAAGAAAATCTTAACACCTTACCAAGACCTAGAAGGTCCTACCTGAGCTGTGCACACCTCTTCACTTCACCTCCTCTGGCTTTCTGCTCCCTCACTTCAGCTACCCTGGCATCCCTGCTGTTCTTTGAGCAGCCAAGCACACCTGCACCTCAGGGCCTTTGCACTTGCTGTTCCCTTCCCTCTGGCCCATTTAGCCATCCACAGGGCTCACTTCTGCTCATCAATAAAGAGGCCTTCCCTGGCCACCTTACATAAAATAGCCCCCTGTCCTCCCCCTCTCACCTCTGCCACTTTCAAGCCCCCTCTCCTGCTTGATTTTTCTTCACATCACTCGTCATTATTGAACGGACATACTAAGCATTTTCTTGTTTATTTGTTTATCGTATGTCTGACCCCTAGAATGTCAGCTCCACAAAAGCAAAGACTTTGTTTCATCCTCTGCTGTATTATCCAGAACAGTGCCTGGCTCCTAATGGCTTCTGAATAAATATATGTTAAATGAATGAAAGTGTGTGAATAACTCAGAAGCTATTTTTTAGTATCCACTGGGCATCTTCCTAAAGGATTTTCAAGCATTTGCTCATTCAACAAACATTTTGTGGGGTATTTTATTTATGTGCCAACTTAAAAAACCCAACTTCCAGTAAGACGAATTTCCACCGTGTTCTCTGTGTCATGGCCCTCCCTAGGTTCCTTCGGTGAGATGCAGAAACCATATATTCAACATGAATTTGTTGAGCATCTGTCACGTGCTGACTATTGTGCCAGGGTCTGAAATTCAAAAAGGAGCAGTCCAGGAATTCCCTGGTGGTCCAGTGGTTAAGACTTGGTGCTTTCATTGCTGTGGGTCCAGGTTCCATCCCTGGTCGGGGAAGTAAAATATCCCGCAAGGTGCGGAGTGGGGGAAAAAAAAAAACAACCCACAAAAATCAAACAAACAAAACAAAAAGGAGAGCTCAAAATAAGATCATCTCTGGAGAGAGAGGCAGAGACGAAAATGATATAATGTAAACACACAATTGCCCTAAGAGTAAAAATATTGGTGAGGATGTGGGTAACATCACAGGTGGAAATGTAAATCGGCAGGACCTTGTGGAAGGCAGGTCCTTTTGCTCCTGAATCTCCAAGTCTAGGTATTTACCCTCAGGAGATTATCACCCAAAGACAAAAAGATACAGGGAAGTTCACTGAACTTTTTTTTTCCATTATAGTGAAAAGTTGGAAACACCAATGTCCAAACCATAGGGGTTGGTTATGAAAATTATGATAGATCCATACAATGGATACTAAGTGGCCATAGACATGCGGTTGTGGAGGAATAGTTCGTGAAACTTGAGACGATATTTGCAATATATTATTAAAAGTAAAAAAAGTTTTAAAAACAGATTGCAAAACAACATGTATGTTATTCTTATATACACATATTTGTATGTCTTTAGTCCCAGGAGGATGTTTAGAAAGACAGCTCCCACATGTTGAAATGGGGTGGTTTCAGTTATCGTATTGAGGTGGTGGGTGTGTGGGTGTTTATTGTGTTACTTTTTCAAACTTTCTGCATGTTTGAAAAAAATCTTACAAGAAAAAGTTGAAAGAAAATGTGGTTATTTTGGAGTAGAATGATTTGGGGAGATTTTTTTTTCTTCTTTGTAGTTTATGTATTTCATTGAATTTTCTGTAATGAGCATCTACTACTTTTACAAAAATAATAAAGTGATTTCAAAATAAAAGATAGTTTGGGAGTTCCCTGGTGGTCCAGTGGTTAGGACTCAGCACTTTCACTGACGTGACCTGAGTTCAATCCCAGGCCCTTTTTCCTCCCCACCTCTGGGCTCTGATATGGAGCCCCAATGACAGAGAGCATCTCTGAGTGGCTCCTGGAAGTGGGGAAGGGTGTCCTGAGATCTGGCCTCTGCAACTAAGGAGGAATTCATTCGCTCATGCATTCATTCAATAGCCATTGCACGCCTTCCCGCTGCTGCCCAGGCCCTGCACTAGGACCCAGGTATAGAGGGGCCACGGCATGTGGAATCTGCCCACATGGAGATTAAAGTCAGGCTTGGGAGGCATGGAGTGGAGAGTCACAGGGCATGGACACAGAAGGCCTGAATTCGGGCCCCAGCTCGGCCTCCTCTGGGCAGAGGCCATTTCACCTCCCTAAACCTCCATTTTTTTCTTGTGTAAAAGTGGGAAAATAGTGACACTGTCCTGCTGATCCCACGGGGTTGATCAGGGCTCGGAAAGTGAATTGCAAAGGCCTACAGAGATGTTCATGGTCAAAGAACATTCTCTCCTGGGGAATAAGTGAGCAGTGACAGCCAATTCAATGCCCACTGTAGTTATTATTATTATTATTATTATTTTTGGTACTTGGGCCTCTCACTGTTGTGGCCTCTCCCGTTGCGGAGCACAGGCTCCGGACGCGCAGGCTCAGCGGCCATGGCTCACGGGCCCAGCCGCTCCGCGGCATGTGGGATCTTCCCAGACCAGGGCACGAACCCGTGTCCCCTGCATCGGCAGGCGGACTCTCAACCACTGCGCCACCAGGGAAGCCCCGATATTATTATTGTTAATATTTGATCACAACACACCATAGTTTCTTTAAGCATAGTTAAAATATCAACCTTAGGAAGGCCAGAAAAAGATGTAACCGTTCATCCATGGGACATTTACTGATCCCCTATCGTGTTCCAAGCCAAGGTGGGGTAGGGGTTCTGTCTGGAAATACGGACCTGGATTATGGCCCTTCCCTTGGAAACCTGACAAGAGGGCAGAGGGGACACGAGGAGACAGACGAACTCCATTCGGCCATTCCACTGGTATATGCCAGGCCACTGAGGACGCAATGAAACAAGGCAGCCTCCTCTCTCAGGAAGCTTTCAAAGGAAGTGAGGGAGGCAGGTATTCATCAAATAGCCACCCAAATATATAATTACAAACTGTGATAAGGGTTAAGAGGAGGAAGCACAGAGTGCTCTGAAGGCATATTGTGGGGGATCTTGATTTAGTGGTGGTGGGAGGGTCAGAGATGCCTCTGAGGATCTGAAGGAGTTTAATAGGAGGTGAAGGGGTGTGGAAAGAGGGTCCAGGTGGAAGAAACAGTATGTGCAAAGGCCGGAGGTGGGAGGGGGAAGAGTGTTCCTGAGGCCAGTGTGGCTGGAACCCAGTGGGCAGAAGAGATGGGCTATATTATGTGGCTGGGGACAGAGCAGAGCCCACAGGGTCTGGTGGACCATGCTTGGGAGCCACTGAAGGGTTTGAGGGGAGGGCAGTGAGGGTAGCTGTCCATTCGGGGAACAACCCTGAAGAGGCAGGGTGGGCACAAGGGTGGCTGGTGTAAGGGAGGTGGCATTGGGGATGTGGACCAGGGGAGAGATGTGAGAGCTGTATGGGAGGTAAATAACTTGGTGTTGGATTCGCCCTGGAGGAGGTGGCAAGAGGGATCCTAGCGTGAGAAGCTCTGTGAGCAAGAAAGTTCTGATTAAAGTGGACTGGAGGGGCCTGGGGCAGGCCTCCCAGGTGGAGTGGGTCTCCTGGGCTGTGGAATGGGTTGCAGCACCCCTGGTGGAGAGACAGGGGAAAGGCAGTCTCTGCAGATGAACCCATGGAGCAAAACTTGTGTGCTTGGGGATCTGGGGGTGAAATGAAACTAACATTAATTGACTACTGGCCGTTTGGCCAGGCCCTATTCCAAATGCTTTACCTTCACCATCTCATTTAATCCCCACAACAACCCTACAAGGTCGGTGCTATTATCATTCCCATTTTACAGATGAGGACACTGAGGCTGAAAGAGACTCTGCCACTGGGGCATGAACTCTAACCAGGCTGACTCCAGACCTGCCTTTGGGCCATGGGGTCAAACTGCTCATGTAGTTTGGGGTGACTAGACCTGGAGGAGTTGGAGAAGCGAGAGGGATGAGGCCGAGGCC
The DNA here is from genome assembly GCF_000442215.2 of Lipotes vexillifer. Classification (NCBI taxonomy): domain Eukaryota; kingdom Metazoa; phylum Chordata; class Mammalia; order Artiodactyla; family Lipotidae; genus Lipotes; species Lipotes vexillifer. The sequence continues at coordinate 3,699,061 of NW_006786690.1, read as the reverse complement.
GGAGAGATGGGCTGGGACTAAACCCTGAAGGGCTGCATGTGTGCGGCTGGGGGATCTGGACTTTATTGTAGCAGAATAGGTAGCACGTTCTTAGGGTGAGGATGATGAGATCAGATGTGCTTTTTTGAGAAGTCACTGTAGGACCAGACAGGCAGAGAAAAGCCGGAGCGGGTGGGGAGGCAGGCAGGGGAGAGATCACTGCAACAGTGGAGCAGAGGGTGGGAGGGCAAGGCTGCAGCTGCAAGGCTTGGACAGGGGTGGACCCCAGCCAGACAATTCCAGGTTCCATTCAACAGGGTGGCTGGCAGGTGGGATGTGAGGGGAGAGCAATCAAACTTGAGTAACTGGATGGTGCTGATTATTTTATTCATGCAGAGAGCAGACTTTTACTGAGCACCTACTACGTACCAGGTCCTGAGCAACGCACAGAGAGCACAGAGAAAAAAGATGGGATTGCTGGACTGGAGAAGCCAAGAAAGGAAGTGGGAAACACTGGAAGAGAGGAAGGGAAGGGGAGGCAATGATGAGTTTGGTTGGGGGTGCTCTGCGTTAGAGGGGCCGGGGGTAGCCATGTGGCAATGTCCGGGGGACTCTGGAGAGAGGGTCTGGGACTCGGGAGAGAGGTCGAATTTGAGATACACTATTTTAAAAATCAAATCTTGAGCGCTGCCCTGCACACCCACCCCGAAGGGAAGACTTGATGTTGGTTATTGCCAGTTTTTTGTTTACTTTTCAGGTTTGTACTACAAGGTTTAATAACAAAATCAAAGTTTTTTGGGAAAAAAAAAACTTCCTGAAAGTTATTGAACTGTACACTTAAAATGAGTAAATTTATAACGTATAAATTATAGCTCAATAAGGTTTAAACACGCAATTAGGAAAAAACTGAGTCTTGAATTTTCTAGGAAATCACGAAACACAGATGAGGAGAACATTCCCCACAGAGGGCAGGAGTGAAAGCCTGGTGACGTGACTGGACATGGGTAACTCCGTGTGGCTGAATTCGGGCAGCTTGGGAGGGAACAGGAGTTGGTGCCTCTCTCTGAAGCCAGCTGTACTAGTCACATCACTGAGCACTCACCCCCTGGGGGTGCTGCAACATGAGCCTTTCATCCTAGATGGAATCAATCCTCCAGACAACCCCAGAAAGAAAGATGCCATCCTCATCTTACAGATGGGGAAACTGAGGTTCAGAGAAGTTAAGCCAGTTACCCAAAGTCACATTGCCTTTATTAAAGGAGTAGAATCATTCCAGTCCGGCTCTGTCAGCTCCAAAGTTTGGCTCCTAACGAACATTCTAGACCAAGTTTTGGCGCGTACAGCAAACATCCCCATCCAAGCAGAGGCAAGCAGTGCAGATGGGACCTGGGAGCCCACTGTAGGGAGGCTAGCGTCCTAGACACTGGTGCTACGATGCCTCCATCTGCTGGCTAAGATGTGGAGCTAGGCCGCAAGGGGAAGGCGTTCATTCCTAACACAATTCTCTTCTGCCCCTCTTCTGAACGCGGTTTCCTCCCAACAGCCCTGGGGGGCTAGTGGGCAGGGATTGTTGTCTGGCTTCAATTTACCAATAAGGAGACCAGGGCTCAGAGAGGAGAAATGACTTCTCCAAGATGACTCAGAGAAGTAAAGGAAGACCCAAGATTCAAGTGCATGTCAGTGAGACGCACTCCACATTCCACCTGCCCCCAGTGTGGATTCAGCGCCCAACGTGTCCCCTGAGGGCATCTAGGGGCATCTAGGTCAATCCCCTCTCTTTCTGGCTCACAGATGGAAAACAGGTCAGGTAGTGACTTGACCGACCCAGCTTTGTCTCTGCGGGATTATGCCTTGCAGAGGCTACCTCAGGATCTGTGTGGGGTTTTCTAGGTTCTCTGTCTGGGCAGAAGTCCCTCCCCATCCCTGCTTGGGAATCTAAGCCAGGCGGCATTTCTCTTTGGGAAATGGCTGCCCTTTCTCCTTCCCCAGCCCCTCAGGTATCCTGGGTCTCAGCTTCAGGAAGTAGGAAAGGGAGAAAAAGAAGGGACGCTCAGTACAAGTGGTGGTCGGAGAGCAGTGAGCTAGGAGGAGAGGCAGAGGCAGGGGCCCAGAGCAAGGCCAAGGTGAGAGGTGATGACGGCAAGGACCCTAGGCTGAGCTACCACTATTAAGGGACCTGCACGAGGTAGGTGCTTTTTGGGGATATCACCCTTAACCCTCTCAATGACCCTGAGAGGCAGGAAGGATTTTTACCTTCATTTACAGCTGAGGAGCAGTATCGGGATTGGAGTAACGTGCCCAAGGTTACAAGCAAGTGAGTATTTTAGCTGGAATCTGAAAACAGGAAATGTGACTCCAGGAGAAAGGGATTGATGGAAAGCAGATGGGCTACCCAGAAATCAGGCTAGGAGCTGGGAGCAAAGCTGCTGGGGGATCTTGCTGTTGTGCATATGAATGTATATGTGGCAGGGAGGGAGAGTATCTGAGAGTCTGTTTTCACACCTTGGTGACAGCCCTGGGGCATGAGTTGTCTGACTGTGGCTGAGCAAGCTGAGATTGGTGAGGAGCCTGAAAGGCTTCTTGTCCCCCATATCCCTGGGCCGACTCCTAGTCACCCTTCCCAACTCAGCTTAAAGGTCACCTCCTCTGGGAAGCCCTCCCACATTGCTAAAACAGGGTCAGATCCCCATGTTACACACATGCAATGCTTCTCCTGACAAGCACTCATCCTGTGTGTTAGTGGTTAACTCTTTGTATTTACTCAGTAAATGCAAATTTGCCTCTGACCTAATGGGGATTGGTAGTGGGCAGGTACCAAAAGACTCTAGATAAAAAATAGACATGTGGGGCAGATTGCAGAGAGGCCCACTGGCCTTGAATACTCAGTGTCTCCTGAGCTCCAGGCTCTGAGTTTTACTGAGAGAATGGAGAGCGATGGCTAATCTTCCCGTGGGTTAACTGGAGTTATATCAAACCAGCTTCCACTGGGTCGGCTTAATATCCATCTTTCCACCCTATTTGCCAGCCTGTGAAGGTCCAGATAACTGTCTTGATCCCTGCTGTATCCTCAGCACTTAACACAAAACCTCACATGTGGTCCTGGCATTAGGTAAACACATGTTGAACAAATGAGTGAATGAATGAATGAGGCCCATGAGTCTGGGCACCCGCTGGGGAGGCCAGGTTTGTTGTGAGGGTGTGAGGGGAAGGGACCCAGGAAGGACTCACACAGGGTGGTGGCATGGGGCCACCAGGCCACTTGTTGTCCCCTCTGTGATGACCTCTCCTGGAGCTGCACAGTGGGGGCTGCATCCGGGGGCCCTGAGACAGCACCTCTGTGCTGGGCTGGCTTCCCTGAAAGGCAACTGGGAGAGAAAGCCTGGAGAAGGCAAGCGATGTGTCCCCCTTCCTCCCCAACCCCCAACCCAGATGGCTGGTCCCCTCTTTGCCCAACCCCTCCTGGGGAAACGGAGGAGGCTAAGCAGCCCATCCCGGGACAGCAGGCCAGGCCACCCCACCAGCACCTGGCCAGGTACTGCCCTTGAGGCTGTTACCTGCAGCCTCCCTGGGAACAGTGGTAACGGAAATAGGAAACTCCCCCCCCCAGCCCCCATTCCCACGCCTCATCTGGAAGTAGGACTTAGGGATAGCGACAGTGGGGAGAAAGCGATGGAGTCAGACCGATGCCATTGTTCATCTGTAAGAGGCACGTGAGCCTCAGCCCCCTCATCTGGAAAGGGGGATAATAATAGCCACTATTTCAGAGTTTGCTGTGAGGATTACAGATTTTCTAGAGCATAGCTCGGTAGGTGACCCCACTGCCAATATTAAACAGTGAGGAGTCATCCTCTCAGAGTCGTCCCCTCACTAACATTAATACCTCATCTTTATCAAGCTCTTCCTATGTGCCAGGTACATTCTTAGCGCTTTACCTGCGTTCATCATTTAATCCTCATACAAGGTTGTGCCTATTTTGTAATAAAGACAAGGAGTCTAAGGCACAGCAGGGCACACAGCTAGTAAGGAGTGGAGCTGGGATTTGAACCCAGACAGTCTGGCTCCAGAGCGGGTGTCCCTAACCACTTTGCCACACACTTGTGTTGTCTGGTCAGGAGCATTTTTCACATTGCTGTGTCATTAGGGGTGATAATCATCTTAGCCTCGCTGCAGTTGGTTCAGCTCAGCATTTTCTGATCACTTATTGGTGCCAGGCCCCATGCTGGGATAGAAAAGGAGGCCACAGAGAGCTCCCGGTTGGGTTGGAGACAGACACTTACACAAATACCCACACTAGCAAGTGGTGGGTTCAGTGATAGTGTTTCTACAAGGCACAGAGGAGGGAATGATATACCTTAGGACAGATTTACTGAAAGCAGAATGTTTGTAACCTGAGCAGGGTCTTGAAGGATGAATAAGAGTTTGCCAGGCAAAGAAGTGAAAAGAACACTTCAGATAGAGAGAAGAGCATGTGTAAGGGCAGCATGAAACACCACGGTAGGTTCAGAGCAGCAATCATTTTAGTAGAACCGGAGCATAAAGAGGAGGGGGATGGTGTGTGGATGTTGCCAGGAATCAGGGTTTTTCACTCTACAGCTAATGGCAGCATTATAGGGCAATGTTGTAAAAGCCAGCTGTGTGGACTTGGGCCTTTACTTCTCTGAGCCTCTACTTTCTTTTCTGTAAATTGGGATACAATAAAAACTTCCTCATAGGACTGTAGTGGGAGTGAAATGAGATAATATCTGTTAGGTGTCTAAAACAAAGTGCTCAGTAAATGTGAATTGTTGTTATGGTTACAATTATTATGAATATATGTAAAACACTTACTTAAAAAAAAAAAAATCAACAAGCAAATCTCCTTTTTTCAGATGGACTCCCAGAAGTGAGGGAGGAATTTAACAGATCAGATAGCACATGTTGAATAAATGAAGTTGAATTATTATTTTTTTATATAAATTTATTTTATTTATTTATTTTTGGCTGCATTGGGTCTTCATTGCTGTGCGCAGGCTTTCTCTAGTTGCCGCAAGCGGGGGCTACTCTTCGTTGGGGTGCACAGGCTTCTCATTATGGTGGCTTCTCTTGTTGCAGAGCACGGGCTCTAGGTGCGCAGGCTTCAATAGTTGTGGCACACGGGCTCGGTAGTTGTGGCTCGCAGGCTCTAGAGCGCAGGCTCAGTAGTTATGGCGCACGGGCTTAGTTGCTCCGCGGTGTGTAGGATCTTTTTGGACCAGGGCTCGAACCCATGTGGGGTGTGGATTAGGAGAGGTTGCTTGGCAGAGATAAGCTGGTGTCATCCAATCAACTCAAGAGAGAGGTCACAGCATGGACGGGCGTCCTCCTGGGACTACAAGGCCAGCTCCCTTCCTGCTCCCATCCAGTGATCCGTGGGAAGAGGTGCCTCGTGAGAAGGAAGGGAGAGCCCAGAGGATGCCTTTGGAGGACACGGACAAGACCTCAAAGAAGGAGGTTGAAAAGAGGGGCTTCCCCCTGGTCAGGCAACCCCTCAGGAGAAAGGTCTCTACAGGAGAAAGCCCCCAGAGGACACTGTCCCGCTTTTCCTGCTGCCCAGGGAAAAGATTCCCGCAGAAAAGACTGGAAATCTTCTGAACATTGGTAGGAGAAAGGGCTCACTCTGAACTCTGCATCCTCTTCCCCAAACTCCTCCTTCTCCAAACTCCTCATCTTGGTCCACAAATCCCCACCCACAAAGACTGGCTACCTAATTGGCAGGGCCCAGTGCAAAATAAAAATGCAAGGCCCCTTGTTTAAAAAGTATTAATAACTCCAGGACTGCGGCAGCAGGGCATTAAACCAGCACTGGGCCCTTCTGAGTACAGAAGGCATGTGCAGGTCACATGCCCGTAAAGCTGGCCCTGCAGCCACCTGTCACCCAGGCTGGAAACCTGACTGTCATCCTTGGCTTCTCCCCCTCCCTCACCCCCCACTTCAAGTCCTGTAGATTCAAGTTCACCAAACAGCTGCCCCTTCTCCATCCTAAATGCCATTCCTCTGATCCAGGCAGCACTTCTCACCTCTGGACAAGAGCATCTGTTCAAATAGCTTCCAGTCTCGCCTGCTCTGGCCCATCCTCCCCGAAGGAAAGCCACAGAAATCTCTCCTAAGGCTAGTCTCACCCTAGCACCTCCCTCCCTAAAACCTTCTATGGCATCTGCTATGAACTGAATTGTGTCCCCCCAGCCGCAAATTCATATGTTAAAGCTCTAACCCCCAATGTGACTTATTTGGAAATAGGACCTTTAGGAGGTAACTAAGGTTAAATGACATCATAAGGATGGGTTCCCCGATCCGATAGGATTGGTGTCCTTATAAGAAGAGACACCAGAGAGCTTGCCTCCACCCTGTCCCCAGCACAAGAGAAAAGGCCATGTGAGGCCCCAGGGAGAAGGTGGCCGTCTGCAAGCCAAGAGGAGAGTCTCACCAGAAATCAGATCTGCTGCCACCTTGATCTTGGACCTCTGGCCTCCAGAGCTGTAAGAAAATACATTTCTATTGTTTAAGTTACTGAGTCTGCAGTATTTTGTTATGGCAGTCCGAGCTAACACAGCTCCCCTCTGCCTAAGCTCTGGTCATGGTCTTTGTGGCCCTGTGTGGTCAGGACCCACCTCTCCAGACCATCTTCTTTCCTGTCTCTGGGGATCCACAAGCTCTCTCTCCTCTGGGTCTTCCAACATGCTCTTTCTCCGCTTGAAACAGTCTTCTCCACCTCTTCATCTGGCCAAACCCTGCTCTACTTTCAGTCCAGCTTAGAAATGAAGCAACCCTGACCTCCCCCACCCGTGAACCGCCAGGTTGGGACCCTTCCTCCCTGCCCCTACAGACTTTCCACACTCCCTCGCTTGTCAGTAAGATTTGTCACTCATGTCACTACATATTTGGGGCCTCTCTTACTTGCTAGTTCAGGATCTCCCTGAGTACTGGGACTTATTCTGTTCAACCTTCTGTCTGAAGCAACTGCTGGTCCCAGGGCCTTTTAATCCTGGTGGCTACTACAGGAAGTTTGAGGCCAAAGAATGGGGCCGGAGAAGCAGGGCTGAGGGTGTAGGGAGAGAGTTTGGTTAACCTTTCACTCCCAGGGAGAATTTCAATTAGATATGCTTGGAATGGGTCGTTCATTTATTCAGTCAACAAACATTCATTTATCTCCCAATTAGGGCTGGGCCCTGGGCCAGGAGCTAGGATGCTGCAGGGAAGGCACCTGGGTCCCCACCAGGAAACACCCAGACACGAGTCATTACATTGATCTGCCAGGTGAATAGTGGGAAAGAGAGGATTCAGAGGTCAGACGAGCCTAGATGCGAATGCAGGCTTTGTTCCTCATTAGCTGGTGACACTGGGCAATCCGTGCACCCCACCTTTTATATCTTGAAAGTGGCCCTGACATCCATCTGTTTGGAGTAGTGATTCTCAAACTCCTTGGTCTCAGGAGCATTATTAAGGACACTGCAGACATTTTGTTTATGTGGGTTATTTCTTTTCAGTATTTGCCATATTGAAAATTAAAATTGAGTAATGCTTAAAACACAGGAATACACAAACACACACTCCTTTTCCCATCAGAGCAATGGCACAGTCATGCCCCAGGACCTGTGCTCAAGCGGAAGAGCCAGAACCAAAGCCCCAGCCCCCAGGTCCAACTTTACGAGAAGCAGAGGCAAACCTTAAAAAAAAAATTAGTTTTTAAAACTGACATTACAGATGGGCAATATGGCAGAACCAGTTGGAGAGCTATGGAGATATTTCTCCCCTGGTGGGTGAATAGCAGCTACCCCAAACCCCATGGGTGCCCTGAGCACCCTGGCAGCCTCAGCCCACCCCAGAGACCCTCCCACTATTGTAAATAATTCTAGAAAGAATACCCCTGTGATTATATTTCATTTCAATAAATACCTAGAATTGAATTACTGAGTCAAAAGGATACACATTTTAAGGCTTTAGAGTCATATTCCGCAAATGCCCTGCAGAATGTTTCCATCAATTGAAATGCCCACCAAGCAAGTATGAGAGTACCCATCTCCCTACGTCTTTCCCCAGTGATGGTCTTTATACTTTTTCTAATGCTTGAAAACCCAGAAGGTAAAAAATAGTATGTTGCTTTCATTTGCATTTCTTTGATTCTTAAAAATGTTGACTATTCTTTCTTGGTTTATTGCTTAGAAATGTTGATTCTTAGAAATGTTGACTATTCTTTCTTGGTTTATTGCCTATTGACAGGGCCTCTTTTTATTGATTTCAAAGAATTTTTTATATCAAGATGAGGCAGGGAATTCCCTGGCGGTCCAGTGGTTAGGACTCGGCAATTTTAGTCACAGGCCCGGGTTCCATCCCTGGTCGGGGAACTAAGATCCTGCAATTATGCGGTGCAGCCAAAAAAAAGATGATGCAACTGCAAAGTAAACTCTTGTTTCCGACCTGATTTGGGTACTGCGTCTTCCTCTCCTACCCCCTCTAACCTCCTCCATGGATCTAGGAGAGGAATCATTTTTACTGAACCCAGTAAGGCTTTTTACAGGAGAAATCTTGAGAAGATGGAAAATGAGAGGCACTGAGGGATTCCAAGGGTTTCGTATTTTGGAAGATTTTCCTCTCCAATCTATCCCTCCCTGCTTTGAACTGGAAAGATTGTTGTGTTCTTTTGTAGCCAGAATAACTGAGTCATGACGGGGTGTGATCTTTCAGGCTTGCTACACTCTCTGGGCCAAATGGGTCCCCACCCAGGAGATCTCTTCACTTTTGAGCTGTGCTGACACAGGTAAGACCCAGCTTCTTGTCATCTCACCAAGCCCTGACTCACAGTGTCTCTGCTGCTCACCAGCTGTGTGTCATTGCGGGAGCCCCTTAACCTCTCTGTGCCTCAATGCCTTCTGAAATGAGAAAAGCATTACCCACACATTAAAGTAATGTGTGTGAATGAGGCACTGGACACAATGCTTGGCACAGTGTAGGTGCTCAAGAAACATCTGTCAAATTAATAACTGATGGTTGTTTTCCTTTCAGTTTGTTCTTGTTGTGGGGGGGCGGTGTCCATCCTTGTTTAGCTTTCTCTTTTTTTCTACTAAAAACAAACTCAGCTTTTCAGAAATGTAATAAACCAAACCTCTGTGCTTTAACCTATGTAGGTTAGAAACCTTTGGTGACAAGGAATAGAAATTAACTGGAGTTTAATAGAAAAGAAAAAAGTGGGGAGAATCCATTACAAAGACTCAGGGGTGTCTCAGATTTCAAGAGCTTGAAATGGGGATTCTTCTCTCTGCTCCTCCCTGTAGGTCTGCTGTGTTCCTCTTTCTGTTTCTGTCTCTCTCTCCCTCAAGACTGGCTTTCTCTGCCACCATGGCCACCAACACCTGCTTCTCCCAGTTAAAGTCTCAACTGCATACAGAGATTCAGTAACTGACCCTAAATCCCCAAACCAGGTTCTGACTCAAATTCCAGATCCCAGTCAGATGTTGTCTCTTGAGAAATAACACAGTCATTCACTGCTGGAGGGCAAATGAGTTCATCAGAACTGCTTTTTATAGGCAGGGAAAGACCGGGCCAGCTAGGAGCTTGAGTTCTCCCAGAGACTGGGTGGAAGTGACTAGAAATTGAATTCAGAGCTCACAGAATTGACGTCAGAAGGTCAGAGCTTGAAAGAGATTTCTATATTACCTAGTCTAACTTCTGCCCACGTTAAAAAAAAATTCTTTTAATAAAGAAAGAATGAAGCCCAGAGGTATGTGGTTTGTCCGAGGCCCCGCAGCCAGTCAGAGACAGAGCTGGAACGAGAACTCAGGTCTCCTGGCACCGTGGCTCAGGGTCAAGTTCTCAGTGAGGGAGGGGCTGTGACACTCCCCAGTCTCTCAGGGAGCAAGCTGAGGCCCAGAGCAGTCAGGTGGCGTGCCCAAGCTCCCCCAGCTGTGGCACCATCTGAGCCTGGGTCCAGTTCTTCCCATGAACCCCTGCGGAAGAGGGAAGGTGAGAGGGAGAACCGGAAAGGAAGATGGAAAAGGGGGGAGGGCAGGGAGAAGGATGGGGGAGGGGAACTGAAAGGCAGGGGAGAGGAGAGCGCCTCACCCTGGCCAGGATCACCCTGAACGGGTTTGTCCCCCAGGAATTCTAGGCCCCTCCGTGCTGGTCACGGCTGTGAGTCCGTCACCTCAGTACTGCATCTTGTTCTTTCTCTCCATGACCTTCCTCTTTCCGTCTTCTTGGTGAACCTGATGGATATTACCCCCAGGTGAGGCCTTTCCTTTCCCTCCCTTCCCCTCCCTGCCATGTCCATCTTTCCCACCTGGGTGAAGGCTGGGCTCTGATGGGAAATAAAAGGTCAGAAGTAGAAAACCCAAATAGAGGACAAAAACTGGGACCCATGGGCTAAATTCAACACTCAGAAGGTCTGGGTTTGGCCCAGATAACAATCTTGAGAAATTTGAAACACCTTAAAGAACCAGGTGTGACACCTGGAGTAGACCCTGTACGTGGTCTTGTGGCTTGTTATCCTTTCACCCTGTTCTCGACGTTGTCTTCACAGGGAAGTAAATATTTCTCTATGCCCCAATTTCTATCAAATGTAAGAAAACAAAAGCCAATGAGAGATGGATGTTTCAAGAAAAATGGAAGCATCTTTGTGAACGAGAGCTTATTTCTATATGTTTAATTTTAAACAAACTGTCTGCAGGAAGACAAATGATGCATTTCACCTGCCTGGTCCCAGGAGGCACTGAGTTTGCAACCTCTGCTTTGAATGGTTCTAGCAAGTGTTTCTCAAAGATGGGGCATTTTATTGGGCAACGCTCTCTCTACTGGGTGGGAAAATCCATGCATTGAAGACGTTCAGCATCCCTGCCTACCCCCAATCCCTAGAGAATATCAGTAGTGCCTCCCAAACCTCTTAGAGGGTCCTTGGCATAGGTTTCGACCCAGAAGCTTCCTGGGGGCTGGGCCAGCATCTGGGTAGCCATTGCACCACCGGCCTGGGCCTGGCACAGGTTGGTGCTCAGCAAGCTCTTGGCCCGTTCTGGTCAGTCCTTCACTGAGGACCTACTGTGTGCCAGCACCATCTAGGCACTTCATATTCATACAACTAATCCTTACAACATCCAACTGAAATCAGTATCATGAAGCCCATTTTAGAGGTAAAAGTGCTGAGGCTCCGAGAGGGTAGCAAACGTGCCCAGGATCTCACAGCTACGGAAGACCAGGACCAATAGAACCCAGCCCTCCTGACTCCAAGACCAGCTCTTTTGTACTTGTATGATCAGGCCACCCAAGATGGCTGTTCTCTTGCTCTCTGTACATCCCTTGCTCCACCAGTCTCTGCTTCACCTACACCCTGTTCACATGCCTGACCTGCTCTCTTAATCATAGAGCCTCATCAGTAATTTCCTATGTACTTGCCCCCCATCCAGGCTAGTGATTGTTCTAATATTTAGATCAGAACTATCTCCACTATGATGGTTTGTTAAAGGGGTGTTGCCCCTCTGCTGGTTTTCCTGGTAACTGATGAGCCAACCTGATCTCAACTCCCTCTATAACTGGTAACCTCCCCCCACCCTCCCATAGCAAAGATTGCTGCCAGGTCTGCCTCACATGGCAGACCAGAACCTTGCTTCAGACATGTAAGACCCCCATCCCCATCCATTAAACCATTGATATCTCTGTCACCGACTCCAGGCTCTTTCTTCTCTCGTGAGGCTGGGAAAGCACAGGGCTTGCATCCTGCAGGGGGCAGCCCAGCAGTACTGCAACACGGCTGCCTCTCAGACCATGGGGGAAGCAGAATGCCATCCCCTGGGGGCAGAGGTTTTGTTGCTCTCGTTCCCCAGTGCGTAGAACAGTGCCTGCCACATAGTAGGTGTTTAATAATACTTGCTTTAGAAAATGAGTGAATACACTGATGAATGTGACATAGGTTATTACCATATCACAACTGCTAGTTTAGAGCGTCTGAACAACAGCTTTTAGAGCAGGAGAGAGATGTTTTCTGCCCAGGGACTCAGGGCAGCCTTCAGAAAGACTGACCAGTGGGCTGGACCTCGGAGGATGAGAATGGTTTCCACACACCTGGCAGGGAGTGGTAGGAGAGGGCATTCTTGGCAAAGGGAAACGTTAGCAAAAGCCTGGAGGCTTGGAGAGAAGACTTTCCTGAGTCTCCTTGCAGCTTAGTTAGGTGGAGGAGCCAAGATTCAAGTCCACAAAACTCAACTTCAACTACCCAGACTGCTTCCCATGCAATAAATAGCAAGCTCGGTCCGGGGCATTCAGGGAAGAATTGACAGGAATGAGGGATTGAATGACGATGGAGAGGAAGAAATCGAGAATGACTTCAGGTCCTCAGTAAGTCACTCACTGAACAAGTAGTGAGTGTACATTCTGTGCCAAACTCCAGCTAGGAGTTAGAGAGTCGGCCACAAGTAAGTCCCACCTCTGCCCCCAGCTCATGGTGACCAGGCCCAAGGGCGAGAGGGCTGCCGTGGGAAGCTGACTCCCGGCAGAAGTCATTAAAAGGTATTTCCGGTCTTGCCTCTTCCTCCAGGTACAGAGGTTTATTTGGCATCACAAACACCATAGCAACCATATGGGGGATCTTGTCTCCCATAGCTGTGGGGTTCTTAACCCCCCAGGGGAAGGACCTAGTTCAGGGGGCCAGGGATATCAGTTTTTCCCACTGCACCAGGGATTCTGTCCCCATTCCCTGGGACCACCAAAATCAGCTTGTCAGACAGAGAGCTAGTAGTATTCTCTCTTTCTCCCTTTTGCAAACCTGGCCTGAGATGGACATGCATTCCCCCACCCCACCCCACCCCCAGGCAGAACTTCCTGTTCCCCCACAGATTATGCCAGCTTCTGGCATTTCTGCTGCTGTTGGACTGAGAGAATCCCAGAATATCAGACCAAAGGCATTGAAAGTGCTTCTAGTCCTGAGAGCCTCAAATCCCTACCCTGGGGAACATGGCCCTGGTTCATGTGTGGACATGGGGCTTCTTAAGAGCAGGGGTCATAGACTCTTTTTTTTTCCCCTTAAATATTTATTTATTTATGGCAGCATCGGGTTTTAGTTGCAGCATGTGGGATCTTTCGTCGTGGTGCGAGGGCTCAGTAGTTGTGGTGCACAGGTTTAGTTGCCCTGCAGCAACTAAGTTCCCTGACCTTAGTTCCCTGACCATGGATCGAACCCATGTCCCCTGTATTGGAAGGAGGACTCTCAACCACTGGACCACCAGGAAAATCCCCACAAACTCTTGTAAACTGTGAAGTGGGCTGAGTGCAAGGGAAAAAAACGGAAATGGTGCATATATGTATGGTTCTTCCCCCCATTTTTACATGGATTCTAATGTATAAGATACACAGTTCCTGACCTTACTTTTTTACTTAATTAATCTTGAAAAGCATTTCCTTCCTTCCTTCCTTTCTTTCTTCTCTTTCTTTCTTTCTTCCTTCCTTCCTTTCTTTTGTTCTTTCTTTCTTTCTTTCTTTCACAGCTGTAATAGTACTCTACTGTACAGATGAACCAAACTTTTAAACCAATCTAGTGAGATGCCCATGGGTGTTCTTAAGTAGAAGAGTTGAGAAGCCCTAAAATTTTATCCACCTCCCTCTTTTTTACAAATGAGGAAACAGAAGTTCAGAGGGAGAGGACTATCATTTATTGAACGTCCAGTACCTGCCAGGCATGTTCACACACATGATCTGGGTTTATCCTCGTGAGATATATATTAGTATCTCCATTTTATGGAGGAGGAAACAGAGGCTCAAAGAGGTTAAGACACTTGTCAAAGACCACAGAGCTAGTGAATGACAAAGCTGGAATTTAAACTCAGGTCTGTGTAACTCTATGCCCTTAGCCAACTTGTGCTAAGAAGAATGAGGCTAGGGATTTGGACAGCATTTTAGAGGGGGAGGCAGGGTGTAGTGGTGGCCATGGAGATTACTGAGAGCCCAGGAGTAGCTGGGTAAAAATTCAGGAGCAGTTTGTGGATTCCTCAATCCCACCTGGAGTTCTTTCAGCTCAAACCCCCATCCTCACCCCACACCTGATCCTAAACCCAGACTGCTTACTGTGGTCATAAATAGAATCCATGACTCCACACCTGTGCTGTCCCCTGCTTCCTTTGGGGATTCCATTTACACCTTATTCCTAAGGTAGCTTGAAGTTGTTCCAAGCTCACTGATGCTTTGTAATTATTTTTAAGTCTTTTTCTCTTAAATCTGTCTCATTTTGAATACTCTCTATTGCTATGTCTTTAAGTTCACTAACCTTTTTATTGGCTGTATCTAGTCTGTTGTTAGTCCTATCCAGGGTATTTTTCACTTTAGATGTTGTGGTATTAATCTCTACAAGTTTGATCTGGGTCTTTTAAAATACCCAAAAAGGGACTTCCCTGATGGCACAGTGGTTGGGACTCCGCACTCCCAATGCGGGGGGCCCGGGTTCAATCCCTGCTCGGCCAGCTGAATCCTGCACGCGTGCCATGGCTGGAAGTTGCATGCCACAACTAAGGAGCCCACGTGCTGCAACTAAGGAGGCCATGAGCTGCAACTGAGGAGCCTGTCTGTTGCAGCTGGGGAGCCTGCCAGCCACAACTAAGACCCAGTACAAACAAATAAATAAATAAGTAAATAAAAACTATTAAAAATAAAATACTCAAAAGAATTGAAAGCAGGATCTGGAAGAGATATTTGTACACCCATGTTCAAAACAGCATTAGTCACAATTGCTAAAACACAGAAGCAGCTCAAATGTCCATCACTGGATTAACGGATAAGTAAAATGTGGTGTATACATACAATGGAATATTATTCAGCCTTAAAAAGGAAGGAAATTCTGACGTAGGCTATAACACAGATGAACCTTAAGGACATTATGATAAGTAAAATAAGCCAGTCACAAAAAGACATACACTGTTTGATTCCACTTATATGAGAATCTTAGAGCAGCCAAAATCATAAAGACAGAAATTGTGTGGTTGCCAGGGGCTGGGAGGAGGGGTAGATGAAAAGTTATTGTTTAATGGATACAGAGTTTCCGTTTTGTAAGATGAAAAGACTTACGGGAGTGGATGGTGGTGATGGTGGCACAACAATGTAAATGTATTTAATACCACTCAATTGTATGCTTAAAAACGGTTAAGATGTTAAATTTTATGTATTTTTTAACCAAAATTTTTAAAAGACGTTAAAAATCTTCCATGTCTCTACTTATCATGTTTAACCTTTCTTCTACCTGCCTGAACACCTAGAATGTAGTTACAGTAACTCTTAATTCCCTTTTCTACTAATTCTATCATCTGTGTCATTTGGGAGTCTGTTTCTATTGATTGGGGTTTCTTTCTGCTCATTTTGGGTCTTATTTACTTGCTTATTTGCATGTCTGACAATTTTTTATTGGATGCCAGACATCATAAATTTTACCTTTTTTGGTGCTGGATATTTTTGTATTCCTATACATTTTCTTGAAATTTTTTCTGGGCCACAAGTTACTCGGAAATAGATTTATTCTTTCAAGGCCTGTTTTGAGGCTTTGTAAGGTGAGATTAAAGCAGCCTTTATTCTAGGGCTCATTTTGTGCCACTACTGAGACAGTACACTTCTGAGTACTTTACCCAATCGCTCTTGAACTGTGAGGTTTTCCACTCTGGCTGGTGGGAATACAAAGTATTCCCAACACTAGTGAATTCTGGTGATGGTTCTTTCCCCGGCCTCAGGTAGTTAAGTTTCTTTACACATGAGCTAATTCAGTTCCTCAGCTGAAGAGGGAACCCTCTGCAGATCTCCGTCTGCAGCTCTCTCCTCTCTGGTGCTTGGCCCTGCTAACTTCCTTCCTTGGTTCCATCTCTACCCCAGGAGTCTGCCAGGCCCTCCCCGGGCTCCCCTCCCTCTGCTGCAGCTCAGAAACTGTCTCCAGGCAATAAGCTGGAGCCATCGTAAACTCACCTTATTGATTTCCCTTCCTCAAGAATCACTGTCCTCCATTGCTCGTGGTCCATGTTAGAAAACCATTGTTTCATATATATTTGTTTGTTTGTTTGTCTTTGGTTTTGTTTTTTTGCGGTACGTGGGCCTCTCACTTTGTGGCCTCCATTGCTCGTGGTCCATGTTAGAAAACCATTGTTTCATATATATTTGTTTGTTTGTTTGTCTTTGGTTTTGTTTTTTTGCGGTACGTGGGCCTCTCACTGTTGTGGCCTCTCCCGCTGCGGAGCACAGGCTCCGGACGCGCAGGCTCAGCGGCCATGGCTCACGGGCCCAGCTGCTCCGCGGCATGTGGGATCTTCCCGGACCGGGGCACAAACCCGTGTCCCCTGCATCGGCAGCCGGACTCTTCAACCACTGCGCCACCAGGGAAGCCCTCATATATTTTTTTGGCCAGTTTTTTTAGTTGTTTTAGGTGAGGGAGTTTATCTGGTACCTGTTACTCCATCTTGGTCCACAGCTGAAGTGTTAGTAGATTTTTAATGGACTAGTTTAGAGCTTATTTTTAGGATCTCCTAAGGAGAAGCGTCCTTGGACAAAGCAGCCTTTAAAATAGTCTCTAAGGATAATCACAGAAAAGCTTGGAGAACTACACAATTCATGAAAAGCAGAGGGGTCTGTTTTGTTTGTTTGTTTGCTTTTTAACTGAAGTATAGCTGATTTACAATGTTGTGTTAGTTTCAGGTGTGCGACAAAGTGATTCAGTCATATATATATGTGACTATAGAGTAGTCATATTCTATAGTCATATAGAATATATATATATACTTTTTCAGATTCTTTTCCATTATAGGTTATTACAAGATATTGAATATACTTCCCTGTGCTGTACAGTAGGTTCTTATTGCTTATGTATTCTATATATAGTAGTGTGTATCTGTTAATCCCAAACTCCTAATTCATCCCTCCCCTCCCCCTTTCCCCTTTGGTATAGAGGTCACTTTTTTGTATTAGGAGTCAGAGGCCAGAGTCCCTCCTGTTCAAGACAGCATGCAGGCTGGCTTTCAGGGGAATTCAAACTGGTCCTTGCTCTCATACCTGACCCATCTGTCTACAAATGGTGGCATCATTACTCTCCCTCCACCCTCCTTGGTAGGCACCTGTGTGGTTACGCCTACATCAACCTCCTCCCCAGAGCCACAGGGAACAGGATAATGGAACTTTGACATCCCACCCTGGGAAGGGTAAGAATCTTTGCACTAAATATTAAATACATTGGGAGATGGAGCGGCCTCTCATAGCCACTGCGCCCCACACCCCCTCAAAAGAAAACTTAAACTTTTATTTTGAAATAATTATAAACTCAAAGGAAAGTGTAAAAATAGCGCATGGAGACTTGTGTATCCTCACTCAGAATCCCCCTGTGGTGACGTCTTACATAGCTGTAGTACAGTATCTTAGTTCCCTGACCAGAGATTGAACCCATGACCCCTGCAGTGGAAGCATGGAGTCCTAACCACTGGACCGCCAGGGAATTCCCTGTAGTACAGTACCTAAACTGGGAAATTCACATTACTCCTGCTGCATTACTACTAACTGGTCTACAGATCTTATTCAGTTTTCACCATCTTCTAAAAATTGCACTCGTTCGTGTGTATGTGTGTGTAGTTCTATTTTATGCCCTGTATAGGTTCCAGTAATCACCATTACAATCAAGATGCAGAACAGTCCCATCAACACAGCTGCTTTGTCCTATGTCTTGTATTCCTAAACACTCCCACCCTATCCCACCTCCTCACCCCTGTCCCTGTCCCCCTGGCAACCACTGATCTGGTCTTCATCTCCATAGTTGTGTCATGTTAAGAATGTTCTACAGGGCTTCCCTGGTGGCGCAGTGGTTGAGAGTCCACCTGCCGATGCAGGGGACACGGGTTCGTGCCTTGGTCCGGGAAGATCCCACATGCCATGGAGCCGCTAGGCCCGTGAGCCATGGCCGCTGAGCCTGCGCGTCCAGAGCCTGTGCTCTGCAACAGGAGAGGCCACAACAGTGAGAGGCCTGCATACCACAAAAAAAAAAAAAAAAAAAAAAGAAAAAGAAAAAGAAAAAGAATGTTCTACAAATGGAATCACACAGTACGTAATCTTTTGGAATTGACTTTTTTTCACTAAGCATAATGCCCTTGAGGTCCATCCAAGTGGTTGCATGTTTCAATAGTTCATTCCCTGGTGTCGCTGAGTCATATTCCATGTCATGAATGCTCCACAGTTTTCAGCAATGATTGCATTAAATACATTTTCGACACCTTTCTCTCTTCTCCATCTGGGACCCCTATAATGTGAAGGTTAGTACACTTGATGTTGTCCCAGATGTCCCTTAAACTGTTCTCATTTTTTAAAATTTGTTTTTCTTTTTGCTGTTCTGATTGGGTGATTTCCATTATTCTATGTTCCAGATCACTTATGCCTTCTTCTGTATGACCTGTTATATGACCTGTTAGTCGGCTGTTAATTCCTTCTAGTGTGTTTTTCACTTCAGTTTTTGTATTCTTCAGTTCTTACTGGTTCTTTTTTTAAAAATATTTATTTATTTATTTGGCTGCTCTTGATCTAAGTTGCAGCACACAGGATCTTCATTGCAGCATGCTGGATCTTTTAGTTGCAGCATGCAAACTCTTAGCTATGGCATGTGGGATCTAGTTCCCTGACCAGGGATTGAACCTGAGCTCCCTGCATTGGGAGCATGGAGCCTTAGCCACTGGACCACCAGGGAAGTCCCTGACTGGTTCTTTTTTATATTTTCTAGTTTGTTGTTAAAATTCTCACTGTGTTCATCTATTCTTTTCCCTAGTTCAGAGTAGCTCTGAGCCCTTTATCTGGCAAATTATTTATCTCTGTTTCATTAGTTGTTTTTGCAGGGTTTTTTCTTGTTCTTTCATTTGAAACAAATTCTTCTGTCTCTATGAAGGTAGGTGGAACAATGACCTATCCTGATCCTGAAGGGTTGTCCTTGTGTGGGAATGTCCCTCTACAGTCCAGTGGCTTTGGTAGGAGAGCTGGATCTGATGTGAGCATGAGTCACATCTCTCCCCAGAGTACCTTGGCAGCTATCACCTTGGTAGGAGGTGGGGCTGGAGGTGGAGAGGAGAGAGACAGAGCCGGGTGTGAACAGGGGCTGCTATCTGCTCAGTAGACACCACCACCACATCAGGGTGCGGTCAAATCCCAAATTGCTGGAGCAGAAGCCCTGAGGGTCAGGTTCTAGCAGGTTCTGTTCCCTCTCCAGCACCAGCACCTTCTCCCTAGAGGGGAGCAGCGCTGGAGCAAGAGGGGCCGGAGCAGGTGCCTGGTGAGGGCTGGGATGCAGGCTGTGATGTTCCCAGCACACCTGTCAGAGTTCCAGACCACTCCCAATCTGCCATAGGATTTTTTTAAAGAAAGGTAAAACATGAAGGAAATATGACAATTTAACGATGATAGTGTCTGGGTGGTTGTAGGATTATGAATAATTTGGTTTTCTTTCTGTATTTCTATAACCGCTATATTGACTATATATTGCTTCTTTTTTTTGTAAAGCCACTACTTCTTATTCTTTTTTAAAAATTAATTATTTAGTTTTGGCTGTGTTGGGTCTTCGTTTCTGTGCGAGGGCTTTCTCTAGTTGCGGCGAGCGGGGGCCACTCTTCATCGCGGTGCGTGGGCCTCTCACTATCGTGGCCTCTCTTGTTGCGGAGCACAGGCTCCAGACACGCAGGCTCAGTAGTTGTGGCTCACGGGCCCAGTTGCTCCGCGGCATGTGGGATCTTCCCAGACCAGGGCTTGAACCCGTGTCCCCTGCATTGGCAGGCATGTTCTCAACCACTGTGCCACCAGGGAAGCCCTATATATTGCTTTTTTATTGAAGTATAGTTGGTTTACAATATTGTGTTAGTTTCAGGTGTACAGAAAAGTGATTCAGCTATACATATTTTTTCAAATTATTTTCCATTACAGGTTATTAGAAGATATTGAATATTGTTTCCCTGTTATACAGCAAATCCTTATTGCTTATCTAGTTTATGCATAGTAGCTTATATCTGTTGATCCCATACTCTTAATTATCCCTTCCTCCCTCCCTTCTGTTTTCTCTTTGGTAACCACAAGTTTGATTTCCATGTCTATGAGTCTGTTTCTGTTTTGTATACAGATTCATTTGTATTATTTGTTAAATTCCACATATAAGTGATATCATATACTATTTTAGTTTCTCTCACTTGTGTACTGCTTTAATAATTAATTAATTCAGTAATTAATTTTTTCAAACCCAAACTTTAGTGTTGAGGGAAAAAAAGACAGACTGTGAAAATGTGTGAAAGACTGAGCTTGGCCTCCCTGTTTTAAATCCTTTTCTGTACCTTCCTTCCTAGATGCAGGGATGATGGAAAGACACTTTAGTTTGATTCTGGATAAAACTTGCCAATTCCACGAGCATTCACTGCAGACCTATGGTGTGCCAAGCCCTTTGCTAGGTCCTGGGGGATACAGAGATGACTGAGCCATGGTCCTTGCCCTGGAAGACCTCATAATGGAGTCTCCAGTATTGGCTTTTCTTAGAGCTAGAAGCAGTTTTATCTGGAGGCTGAAGCCTTAGACCAAATCAAAGTGTCCAAAGGTGGCATTAAAAGAATCAGCAAGTCAGTGGGAAAAGCCCTTTGGGAGAAGGAAAGGGAGAAAAAAGCGGGGGTAGTTGGTGATGTTTTAAAAGAGGAACCCCAGACCTCCCTGGTGGCGCAGTGGTTAAGAATCCACATGCCAATGCAGGGGACACGGATTCGAGTCTTGGTCCGGGAAGATCCCACATGCCGCGGAGCAACTAAGCCCATGTGCCCCAACTACTAAGCCTGCATTCTACAGCCAGCGAGCCACAACTACTGAGCCTGTGCGCCACAGCTACTGAAGCCTGCACGCCTAGAGCCTGTGCTCTGCAACAAGAGAAGCCACCGCAATGAGAAACCCGCGCACTGCAGTGAAGAGTAGCCCCCGCTCGCCTCAATGAAGACCCAATGCAGCCAAGAATAAAATGTAAATAAATAAATAAATAAATTTTTTTAAAAACGAGGAACCCGAAGCAGCAAATTGCTTGCTCTGGTCTGAATGCTTCCGTTGTTGAAATCTGAATGCGTGATGTGATGGTATTAGGAGATCTGGCCTTTGGGAACTGTGCCCTTATAAAAGAGGCCTGAGAGAGCTCCCTTGCCCCCTCCACCATGTGAGGACACAACAAGAAGTCAGCCCCCCAGAAGAGGGTCCTCCCCCAACCATGCTGGCATCCTAACCTCAGACTTCCAGCCTCCAGAACTGTGAGAAATAAATTCCTATTGTTTTTAAGCCATGCAGTCTGTAGTGTTTTGTTATAGCAGCCTGAACTAAAACACTGCCGATGGTGGAGTTTCTGGGGTGATGATAGGCTGGTGCAGAGAAGGACCCTCAGGGACAATTAAGTCACTACCAACCTCCCTTTGGCAAAAAGCCCAGTCCAGTGCTTTTAAAAACCCAGATACTGGAAAACCCCTTAGGAGGCAAAATGAAATTTCTGACCCATTTGGGGAGGTGGTCAGCAAATAATCAGCATGTTAAAACCATTGACTAGGCACTTATTGACATATTTCTACAGGCTAATGCCATACAACAAACAGGCATTTCTGCAGCAAAATCATTTTACAGCTCACACGATGTTCACAATAATCCTCTGAGGATGGCTATCACCATCCTTCCCTTACCGATGAGATAATGGGGCTCAGAGAGGTCAAGTGACCTGCCCAAGTTCACACAGCCATGAGGTGGTAGAGCTGCGACTTGGGGCCTGGTCTTTGGATCCTAAAGCCAGTTTCCTTCCCAGCACTCCACAGAGAGTCTCAGAAACATGAGCTGAAAGGCCAGAGATGGGTGAGAAATATAACTGTCCCTAGTAGAGAGGGTAGGAGGTCGCCGGAAGAAAAGAACCAGATATAGAGAAGCCACTTTAGGCCTAACCCTTTTTTTCTTTTAATATTTATTTATGGGCTTCCCTGGTGGCGCAGTGGTTGAGAATCTGCCTGCCAATGCAGACAACACAGGTTCGAGCCCTGGTCTGGGAAAATCCCACATGCCATGGAGCAACTGGGCCCGTGAGCCACAATTACTGAGCCTGCGCGTCTGGAGCCTGTGCTCCGCAACAACAGAGGCCGCGATACTGAGAGGCCTGCGCACCGCGATGAAGAGTGACCCCCACTTGCCACAACTAGAGAAAGCCCATGCACAGAAATGAAGACCCAACACAGCCATAAATAAATAAATAAATACCAAAAAAAAAAAATTTATTTATTATTTGGCTGCGCCGGATCTTAGTTGAGGCACACGGGATCTTCATTGCCACATGTGGGATCTTCATTGCGGCGTGAGGGGTCTTTTAGTTATGGCCTGTGGGCTCTTAGTTGCGGCGTACGGGATCTAGTTCCCTGACCAGGGATCGAACCCAGGCCCCCCCCACGTTGGGAGCGTGGAGTCTTAACCACTGGACCACCAGGAAAGTCCCAGGCCTAACCCATTTTGTGATCTAAGCTTGGCCACAATGCTTGCCCTTGAACAGGTCTCAGTAATAATGATCTTAAGGGAACAGACAAGAGAAGTAACAAGAGCAAAGAAAATGAATCAGTTGTAAAGGCCCCCAGTTCTGTTTCAATGGTAAAGATTAGCCTGAAGCACTGTCTTGAGCTGTTCGGCAGAATTTAAACCCCCTCAACCATGAGATCAACTGGTACCTAAGGAATGATGATGCTGACCTTTGCTGGCCCTCAGGACTTCAACCAACTAAAGCTTGGACTCTGTCAACCTTTCCCCCAATTCTATGCTGAGTTCTCGTCTGCTCAAGCCCCCTCATGAATATGCATGTACCCTCAGCTTAAAAATTCCCCAGTTTTGCTGCTCCAGGAGACACCGCCTTGGGAAAGATCTCCGGTGTTCTCCTTACTTGCTGCGAGTGATAAATCCATCTCCCGTTCCTTGGCTTTGTTTGGCTCAACATCCACCAAGAGGTGAACCCAGTTTTCGGGTAACACTAGGGCCTCACTTTACCTTTTATGAACTTGAGGGAGTTAACAGCCAAAAATTTCTGTTCACATAAGAAGATGCAAAATAATTAGTAAACAGCAAAGCTTAGATGAAGTTGAAATTAACTACATCATCCAACCACCCACTCACAAATCATCTCTCTACCACCACCTGTATCCAAGAGGAAGGACCAGAATTGGTCATGTCATCAGCAAAGGGTTTAGTAACAGCCCCTCAGCTGTCCCCAGCTCCCAATCGCCCTGGTTGTAAGAATATTTTTCTCTGTGGTTTGTGGTTAGAGCGCCCCCGTGTGTTTCTACTTTGCCTTAAGTCTTTTAAAGCAGGGGTCCCCAACCTACCCCCGCCCCCGGCCACGGACCGGTACCAGTCCACAGCCTGTTAGGAACAGGGCTGCACAGCAGGAGGTGAGCGGCGGGCATCTGCCGCTCTCCATCGCTCACATTACCGCCTGAACCCCCCCACCCCCAGAGTCAGTGGAAAAATTGTCTGCCATGAAACCGGTCTCTGGTGCCAAAAATGTTGGGGACCGCTGTTTTAAAGGACCTACTGTATTGCCAGCATCCTGTGGATTTATAGTGGGGGGAGGGGTGCCATATCTCCTAGAATCAGCACAACACTGAGAGGTAGTTGGAAACCTGGGCTCAGAGGGGCTGGAGGACCACAGGAGAGTGGTAAAGCCAGGGCTTTAATGCAATTAGGCCAGCGTGTTCCTTCTGCCACCTCTCCCTGCATCACACTGGTCTCCGGGCACAGAGCCTGGTCCTCAGGAACTGATGTGTGGATGGTTCCAAACGCTGGTATTGTGCTGGCCTCACACTCCAGTCCAGTAGCTCTGACCCTCAAGCCTGGGGGCAGCTCTTCCCTCAGGGGAGAGAGACCCCTCCAGCTCATCTTCCCCTCCAGGTCCCACCCTCGATATTCACTTAGTGACCCACTCCCGGAGGCTGGGACCCCAGAGATGAACAAGGCTGTGGCTGCAGTCACGTCCCTTCCTCCCTTCATTCCTTCAGACGTTAATTCGCTGAGAGGCAGAGCCATGCTCTGGCTAAGATGCTGGGGTCAGACAACCTGTGTTCCACCCCTCGTTCTGCTACTTTCGCACCGGTGGTCCTGCCCCTGAGCCTCAGCATCCTCGCTCTTCAGAGAGAGTTAGTAGCAGCAGCATAAAGGGGATGGTGCACACAGGGCTCTGGGTGCAGGGCCTGGAAGGCAGTAGTCGGCAATTCGGCATTTACTCAACAAACTCAGGGTTTGCAATGGGTCGGGCTCTGTGCTGGCTGGAGACAGGAATGAATCCATTTGCTTCTTGAGGCCCAGGACGACCCAGGAGGCAGATATGTAAAAAGCTAGAGCTCCCACCCTTTCCCATACACATGCCTGAACGCCCAGGGACAGCGAGTACGGGACCGCCTCCGGACCCCAGGTTCCTTCCTTCACCTCCCATCCTCAGGCCTGCCTTTGACCCTTGGGCCATCTCTTAGTGCCCAACCTGGCATTGAGAGTGGTGGGGAGAGGGTATCGTTCAGCATCTCAAAGCCCACAGGTGCCTCCTTTTGGTGGGCAGCGGGCTCATCCCCTCCCCACCTGAAACATGACAGCCCACCCCCTGAGAGCTGGGCCCTGGGTTTTTCCCAAGTGGTCCAGAGGACCAGTGGGAGCCAGTGGGGATGTGGGGATGCAAGGGGCAGGCGTGGGATGTGGGCTCTAAAAGGGTGTGGGGCCGGGCACCTGGTGGGTCAGCTCTAGATGCCAAGAAGCACCGGGGGCTCCTCCTGACTCAGGAGGTAGACATGACCCCCTTGGAGCTGGGGGAGAGACCAGAGCAGCCTCCCCAGGTGCGAGGTGTTGGGGAGGCCCCCTTCCACTTCCTTCCTGGCCAACTGTTTTCTTCTCCTGTCTCGACCTCTGCTGGCCCATTCCCAGGGAAGGTGAGCTAGGGGCAGCGGCCCTGAGCACACCTGTCCTTCCCTCTCCCAGCAGCTCCCAGCATGGGCAAGAGATCAACATCGTGGTCATCGGCCACGTGAACTCGGGCAAGTCCACCACAAATGAGCGTCTTACCTACAAATGCGGGGGTGTCAACAAGAGGACCATCGAAAGGTTTGAGAAGGAGGCCTCCCAGCTGAGGCTGCTGTGACTGAGTGCCACCCGCCCCCTTTCCAGCCTTGGTTTCCCTGGGAGGGAGCCCTTATGCTGGGGGAGGGCACAGCCCGCTCCCGCTGAGCACCTGCTGGCCTGGTAGGTGCTTTTCTTAATCATTCCAGGCAGGTGGTGGGGCTGCCATTTTCCAGGTGAGGAAATGAGGCTCGGGAGGGTTAAACAGCTCGCCTGGAGGTGGCGCCAAGGTTTAAATTCAAGTGTGCCACACTGTATCTCAGGAGGTAAAGCTGCATCCCCATTTAAAAGGGGGAAAAGGGGCTTCCCTGGTGGTGCAGTGGTTGAGAGTTCGCCTGTCGATGCAGGGGACACGGGTTCGTGTCCCGGTCCGGGAAGATCCCACATGCCGCGGAGCGGCTGGGCCCGTGAGCCATGGCCGCGCAACGGGAGAGGCCACAATAGTGAGAGGCCCACGTACCGCAAAAAATAAATAAATAATAAAAGGGGGGAAAGGATTCATTTGCCGTGCATCTATTATGGATGTTGAGGCAGCCCCTGGAGATACAACGACGAACATAACAAGCCTTGTCCCCCGGGAACTCTTGGTCACACACCATTGTACCACACGACCAGCTCAGTAACTGTGTGGGTGCTGTAGGAGCCCAGGGCAGGGATAATGAACATGGCCTGGGAGGCCCTGAAGGCTTCCCAGAGGAAGGGACCCCCTCTGAGTCTTGAGGGAATGAGGAGGGTATCCGTGGGCCACGAGGAGACCAGAACAGCAGGTCAGAGCCCCTCAGGTGGAGTGCGGTTGACGAAAGGGGGACATGGGCCTTGACAGCCCTGCTAAGGAGTCTAGCCACTGTCCCTACAGCCACTAAAGGACTGCAAGCACGGGAATGACGGGGTCAGACAAGTCTTTTAGGAAGAGCACACTGCGGGCAGCAAAGGGACAACAGACCAAAGGGCCCAACACTGTGGTCTGGGAAGCCAGTCAGCAGGTTGTTGCAGCTGAACAGGTGAGCAAGAGTCCTGGCCTGGGCTCAGGCAGCAGCAGTGGCATGGAGAGTAATGGATGGAGTCCAGGGGCACGGAGGTGGGGGATCCACAGAACTCAGGGGTTATAGCTCCAGGTAAGGGGGTGAGGGAAGAAGAGGAACTCCTGGCTTGAGAAAGTGGATGGTTGGTGAACACCAGAGGCAGAGCTAGTCTGGGCCCGAACGAGTCTGCCCTAGATGTGTGACACCTGAGGCGCCCACGGGCCAGCTGTATATTGACGTCTGGAGCTCGGGAGGAAAGCCCAGGTTGGAGACTAGACCACAGGAGTAAGCAGGGCACATGCTGTGGGAAAGGGTGAGGGGCAGAGCCCTGGGATGGGTGGAGAAAGAGAAGCCCATGCAGGAGAATGAGAACGGAGGGGGCCAGGAAGGTGGGTGGAAAACCTTGGAGAAAGTTGAAGAAGCATGTCGCCAAGACGGGAGGCGTCTGAGAACCAGCTGCTGCAGAGGCATAAATAAGGAGGATTGAAAACAGACGGTAATTAACAGGGCATAAATTTGTGCCATCCGCTACATAGATCCCATTTTCCCACTCTTGGCTTCCAGAGGTGCCGTCAGTTGCTGTGGAGCCACTTACGTGGCAGGGGCCAGTCAGGAAAGCTTTAGAACCCTGAGAAAAGACGGGCTGGCCCAGAGCCAGTATGGTGGAGCATAACCGAGAACTTCATGGAGAAACAAATGACCGGATGTGGTGGTTCTCGAGGTTTCGGGTCTTAGAAACCCTTTATACTCTTATAGGGACCCCAAAGAGTTTTTGTTTATGTCAATTAGACATATCTACATTTACCATATTCAAAATTAAAACTGAGTTTTTAGGGCTTCCCTGGTGGTGCAGTGGTTAGGAATCCACCTGCCAGTGCAGGGGACACGGGTTCGAGCCCTGGTCCGGGAAGATCCCACATGCCGTGGACCAATGAAGCCTGTGTGCCATAACTACTGAGCCTGCGAGCCACAACTACTGAGCCTGCACCACAACTACTGAAGCCCGCGCGCCTAGAGCCCGTGCTCCGCAACAAGAGGAGCCACCGCAATGAGAAGCCCACGTACCTCAACAAAGAGTAGCCCCCGCTCGCCACAACTAGAGAAAGCCCGCGTGCAGCAACGAAGACCCAATGCAGCCAAAAATAATAAATAAATAAATCTATTTTTTAAAAAAATAAGTGATAAACCCCTTACATATTAAATAAATATCATAGTTTTGTGTTTGAAAAGTAACTATTTTTCAAAACAAAAAAATCTTAGAGCGGTGGCATTGTTTTACATTTTTTGCAGGTATCATTAATGTCTGGCTTAATGGCAGACAGCTGGATTCTCTTATCATCTTCTGCATTAAATCTGTTGCAATTTCATATCATGTAGCCTCTAAAAAACACAGCTAGAGGACCTGGAACCACTCTTTGAGAACTGCTTATCTAATATATATTCTAAACTGTGGGAGACTTTATACAAGTTCCTAAGTCAGGACACCTGGGTTCTACTCCTATCTCCTAATAAACTAATTCATTTTCTTGAAGAATCCACCTGGTCTCTGGATTCTCCTGATCTCCACTCTGCCCTCAGGACCTAGCACAGCACTTAGAACTGACATGAACAAATGTTCAGGGTCTCCCAGCTGGCAAGAGGCAGAGTACACCCTAGACTAACATGGTAACCTGTATATGCTACAGAATTTTTAGCAGCCTCATTTTCACGAGTGCTGAAAGAAATTCAACTTACCCAGGATCCCAGGGGTAATTCTCAGTCACAGCTACCATTTAACACAGGGTAATGGTTAAAAGCATGAACTTTAGCGTCAGATGCCTTGGGTTCCAATCCTGCCTCCGCTGCTTATTACCTGTGTGATCCTGAGCTAGTCAGTTTATTTCTCTATTATGTCCTCTGTAGAATGGAGGTAATAAAACTTCACTGAATCGCTGTGAGAATTCAATGAGATAATCCATGTTAAGTACTAAAAACAGCACCAGGTACATGGTCAGCATTACTTACATGTTTGCTGCTGTTAATTCAAGGCTCACTGTGGCCCTGGGTCATTCTGACTCTAAAACTTGCTCTGAAAGAAAAACTTAATTGTACAAGTAATACATTCTATTATTTTAAAAATTCAAAGGCATCTCCATACACTGCCCTGTTACTGTCTCCTCTGACTCTCAGCTTACTCGGGAACTTTCTTCTTGGTCGGTAGGCAGCTTTGGAAGGCAGAGTGACCCTGGGGTTTTCCCTCCCACTCCTGGCCCAGATGGGCAAAGGCTCCTTCAAGTACACCTGGGTGCTGGACAAGCTGAAGGCGGAGCCGGGGCATGGCACACCACTGACATCTCCCTGTGGAAGTTTGAGACCAAGACACACTGCATCACCAACATCAGTGTCCCGGGTCACAGCGACTTCATCAAGAACATGATCATGGGCACCTCGCAGGTACCACCAGGGGGGCGCTGTCTGCTCTGCCATGGGGGCCCTGCTATGGGGATGGGCAGTGGTTGTTCTAGGACAGGTCTGAGTTGGACCTTCCTCTCTGTCCCTCAGGCCAGGCGGACTGCGCTGTGCTGGCCGTGGCAAGTGGTGCAGGCGAGTCTGAGTCTGGCGTCGTCAAGAACAGGCAGACCCGTGATTATGCACAGCTGGCCTATACACTGGGCGTGAAGGAGCTCATGGTGGCGGTCAACAAGATGGACATCACAGAGCCTCCTTACTGTAGGATGCGCTTTGAGGAAATCAGCAAGGAGGTGAAGGCCTCTCTCAAGAAGATCGGTTACAACACTAAGGCTGTTGTCTTTGTGCCCATCTGAGGCGGGCTTGGGGACAACATGACAGAACCCAGCACAAAGGTGAGGGCGGATGGGGGCAGGGCCAATTATATGAGACTTTCCAACTCAAATCTTTGGGCTTTTCCTAGAATATAATACCTAGGATTTAGAGTGTGCTTCTAGGCCAGTCACTGTGAGTGATCTCCATCGCCATGGGATACATGATTTGATTCCCATTTTACAGAGGAACAAACAGAGGTAACTCAAGACTACGTGACTAGTAAGCATAGAGCTTCACTGTCCAATATGGTAGCCACTGATTGTATGTGGCTATTTAAATGATTAAATCAAATAAACGCAGTTCCTTAGTTGCATTAGCTACACTTCAAGTGCCCAACAACCATATGTGGTTACCATATTGGACAGTGTCATTATGAAATATTTCTGTCGCTGCAGAAAGTTCTATTGGGTAGTGCTAGCAGAGTCTAGAATTCTAGCCCATGCTCACTGCATCTAAGCTATCCTACTTCTCAGGATGGGTTAGGCAGTTATGGGGGCAATATAAATGTCTAAGATATAGTCACTGTGCCCGTGGATCCCAGAATCTGGTAGGGTTTAACATTCCTAGATGAGTGTCACCCTACTAAGGAAGTCCAGCTCTAGCATCAGACCTGGGTTCAAGCCCCATTTCCATCCCTTGCCCACAGTAAAGGGACGAGTGAGGTATTAATGCTCTGGGACTTAGGACTCACTTCATGGGGTTGTGGGAATTACCTGGGAGACCCCACATGGGCATCTGTTCACACAAACAGCTGGCGCTCAAGTGCTAACTGCTACTACTTATTGCATTTGCCTAAAGCCTACCTTTTCTATAACTGACTTGAGGATTCTTAAGCTTTTGCTCCCCGTGTACATAGCTATCTTTTTCTGACTATAAAAGTAATGTCTAACTTTTTACAAGGAGCATTTCATGCAGATATGAAGCATAAACTGCAATCCCGTGGCTTAACAGATAACCTAGTTTTCATGTAGTTCTTTCTCGACGTTCACAGCTGGACTCAAACTAAACATAATATTCTATAACACTTCTAATTTTTAAAATTTCCTTGCCACTTAAACGTGTTCAGGGACTTCCCTGGTGGTCCAGTGCTTAAGACTCCACGCTCCCAATGAGGGGGCCCAGGTTTGATCCCTGGTCAGGGAACTAGATCCCCCATGCTGCAGCTAAGAGCCCCCTTGCTGCAACTAAAAGATTCTGTATGACAGCTAAAGATCCCACATGCCGCAACTAAAAAAGAGCCCGCATGCCGCAACTAAAGATGCCACATGTCACAGTGAAGATCCCACGTGCTGCAACTAAGACCCGGCACAACTAACTAACTAACTAAATATTTTAAACATGTTCAGTAGTTAATGGGTGTGTTTTGTATTGAATCTCAAAATACAGTATTTTGTTTAGCCATATCCATTATTAAATGAAAATGGTGATTAATGATAGAAGAAATTACTATGTGACAGATACCAGACTAAGCACTTTACACATACAGAACCCCATGAAGAAGGCATTTTATCCCCATGTGAAATAAGAAAACTGGAACACAGTTAAGGAATAGCCCAAGGGCACAAGCTTCTGAGAATACTGTTTCTAATTTTATTTAAAATTGCCATAAGCATTTTGGTAAATAAATCTTTGCATGTGTCCTCAATAACTTAATTAGTATAATCTCTAATGAAACAAAGGGTAGGCATTATTTTGGAGTCTTCTGACATATCCTGCCCAATTGCCCTTGAGAAAGATTAGAACTGCCATTGGCAATGTGTTCCTTTGGACAGTATTTGAACTTCTGCACACAGGGCACTGTGCTTGGTGCTGAGGGCAGCACAGTGAATAAGAAGCAGCTCTGCTCACAGCACTCACAGTCTTGTGTGTGTGTGTTGGGAGTGGGGAATAATATCGTGTATGATGACAAGTGCTAAGAAAAATCTAAAAGGTAAGGGGACAAGGTAAGAGTGCGTTAGTGGTAAAGGGGGACTCATCTAAAATGACAGATCTGAAGCTTTTGATGTCTGTTTCCCCACACCGACTTTTTGTTTGTTTGTTTGTTTTTGGCTGCGTTGGGTCTTAGTTGCCGCACGTGGGCTTTTCTCTAGTTGTGGCGAGTGGGGGCTACTCTTCATTGTGGTGCGCGGGCTTCTCACTGCGGTGGATTCTCTTGTTGCAGAGCACGGGCTCTAGGCGCATGGACTTCAGTAGTTGCAGCACGAGGGCTCTAGGCATGCGAGCTTCAGTAGTTGTGGCACGCGGGCTCAGTAGTTGTGGCCTGCAGGCTCCAGAGTGCAGGCTCAGCAGTTGTGTCGCACAGGCTTTGTTGCTCCGCAGCACGTGGGATCTTCCCGGACCAGGGATCAAACCCGTGTCCACTGTATTGGCAGGTGGATTCTTAACCACTGTGCCACCAAAGAAGTCCCACCCACACCCTGAGTTTTGTTACACGTTTCAGCTAGTAAGATAAGGGAGTTTCATGCTCATGTCCTTTTGAGCATTTATTAGGCACCTACCATGTTCTAGATGCTAAAAGAACAAAGCATGCAGCCAGTGGACTATATGGTAGACTTGGAGTTTAGACTCAGCTCTCAAATACCTGTGACATTGAACTCCTCGGTTTCCCCAGCTTTAAGATGGAGATGATGCCAACCTCAAAGGCTGTGCAGGTCTGTGAGTTGGCACAGAGCTAAATGAGTTGCCAAGTTCATCAGATTAATTGAAGAGCTCATCCTCATTGAGGAGGCTGGTGTTTGATAAGGAGGTGGCCTCATTATCAACTCCTGGTTTAGCCATCTGCCAGTCATTGGTCCTTTGGCAACCTACTTCTGACCCTCAATTATCCCCTCTGGAAAAAGAAAGAATACTTTTATTTTTTTACAAGTTTGAATTATTTGTACAAAATTGCTTATTAAATTTTTTCAAAGCCTCCTACCTCTCCCCTCTCCCCCATCCTCTATAAGAGTTGAGTGTTAATAGAAATGGTAGCATTCTTCCTTGGGCCACTAATTTTTGAGTCCATGAGGCGAGATGTGTTCTGTGTGGCTTCTGTACTGCATAGCTTTGCTTCTCTTCCATGGAAGAAGGCTTCCTTGACTGGAGCCTCCTTCCCCATCCACCAAAACCTTCCCTGATGCCCCTTCCCCACCCTTTCACCCATGGCAGTTGTTGCCTCTTCCCCTTCTGAGAGTCTCACTAAGAACTGAGAGTTCATAGAGTTTGCTGTGAGTGCCCTCAGGGCCAGGGCACCTACCCCTCTCTACAGTGCTGTGGTAGGGGCCGGTGTTTCCTTTGATACAGGTGGGATGCTGAAGTTTCGAAGCCTAGATGTTTGCTCAAGGACCTACGGCTGAAAGGAGGCACTTCATCAGGATTCCAATTGTCTGCCTGACCTATAAGGTCCAAGTGCTGACCAGCTCTTGGTCAGCCCACCTGTCCCTTAATAACAACCACCTTGATTCTTTCTGTATGTCCTTTGTCCTGGATTTCCAGTTAACTGATATATCTTTGAAGGCAAAGATGATGTCTCTGATGAGCTTTGGGTAGGGTTTTTAGAGGAGTAAAGACAATGTCTGCTTAAAAGGCCTGAATACAATGCACTGTCATACTGAAAGTCATCTTCCCAGAAGGTCTTTTACTCAGTATGTGCCCTTGCTTATAAGTCTGCTTCCTTGGGGAGCATCTTAGTCTTTAGAAGGTATGAGCGTTAGAGTATTTGAGTCTTGTTTTCATTCTTATTACTCATCTTTACTTAACTTTGCTGAACATTAACAAGTCCTTTCTCTTCTCTGGATCTCAGTTTCCCCATCTGTATAATGAGTAGATGGAATGAGATGTAAGGGCTATTCAGATTCTAGGAATCTCTGCTTCCTAAAACGTATGGGCTCAACTCAGGGGCAATGCCTGCAAGATTTGGAGTAATTGCCACCATTTAGTGGGCACATAGTACATATCAGGTATTGTGCTTGGTGGACTGAGTGTGGTCTTTTGTGTCTTTACACTGGTCTGCCAGTAGGCAGTGATATTGCCGTTTCACAGATGAGGAAGCCCAGGCTCAGAATGCTTAAAGAAATTCCTTGAGGTCCCATGTTAAGTGCGGGCTGGTACCTGGAACAGGCTCTCTCAGGGCTGAGTAAGGTGCACATTTGGTTGCTTTTCCAGATGCCCTGGTTCCGAAGCTGGAAAATTATCAGGAAGGAAGGGAACGTGGTAGGCACGACGCTACTAGAAGTGCTGGACTCCATCATGCCGCCTGCCTGCCCTACAGACAAGCCCCTGCGGCTGTCCCTGCAGGATGTCTACAAGACTGGGGGTGAGCACATGCTGGGTGGGGGTACTTGAGGTTGAGGGCCCAATAGGGTCTGGTTTCTCTGTCCCTCCAGGTATTGGCACCATGCCCATGGGCCAAGTAGAAACTGGCATCCTCAAGCCGGGCATGGTGGTGATCTTTGCCCCCTGCAACATCACCACCGAGGTCAAGTCTGTGGAGATGCACCGCAAGGCCCTGGCTGAGCCCCTGCCTGGTGACAACACGGGCTTCAATGTGAAGAACGTGTCCTTACAGGACATCAGGCAGGGCAACGTGGCAGGGGACAGCAAGGATGACCCGCCCTTAGAGATGGGAGCTTCCTCTCCCAGGTGAGAAAGCCCACTTACGGGTGTCCTCCTGAAGTGGCCATACCGTCCTGAGAGCAGGATGGGTCACTGGGTCATTCAGGAAGTGGTCACTGAGCACAGGCTCCATGCTGGTCTCTTGTCAGCAGTGTAGGTACAGTCAGTCTGGGTTAGTACCCTGACTCTGCAGTGTATTTACTGTTTGCCCTTGAACGAGATGATGCATTTTGGTGACCTGGTTAATTTCCAAAGTACAATCTTGATGCCCTAAAGCAGTAGTTCTCAAACCAAATGCATTAGAAATCACTGGGGAAGTGTTTCAAAAATTCAGATTTGTAGGGCTTCCCTGGTGGCGCAGTGGTTGAGAGTCCCCCTGCAGGGGACACGGGCTCGTGCCCCAGTCCGGGAAGATCCCACATGCCGCGGAGTGGCTGGGCCCGTGAGCCATGGTCACTGGGCCTGCGCGTCCGGAGCCTGTGCTCCACAACGGGAGAGGCCGCAACAGTGAGAGATCCGCGTACCGCAAAAAAAAAAAAACAAACAAAACAAAATTCAGATTCCTAGAACTCTCCCTAGTGGTTCTGATTCAGTAGGTTTGTGTGGAACCTGGGAAGCTGTATGCTTGGACCTCTCAGGTGTTTCCTTGACCCAGAGTCAGAATATGAAGCCCTTTCTTTTTTCTTTTTTTTTTTTCAATTTGGCCATGCCATGTGCCACGTGAGATCTTAGCTCCCTCTACAAACCCACGCCCCCTGCAGTGGAAGCGCGAGTCTTAACCACTGGACTGCCACGGAAGTCCCATGAAACCCTTTCTTAATGCAATGTCTAGCACATTCTTCTTTTTCTAAAATAATTAATTAATTAATTTAGTTTTGTCTGCGTCGGGTCTTTGTCGCTGCCCGTGGTCTTTCTCTAGTTGCGGCGAGCGGGGTTACTCTTCATTGCGGTGCACGGGCTTCTCATTGCGGTGGCTCCTCTCGTTGCGGAGCATGGGCTCTAGGCGCTTGGGCTCAGTAGTTGTGGCACGTGGGCTTAGCTGCTCCGAGGCATGTGGGATCTTCCCGGACCATGGATCGAACCTGTGTCCCCTGCATCGGCAGGCGGATTCTTAACCACTGCGCCACCAGGGAAGACCCTGGCACATTCTTCTTTGTGCATGTGGAGGCTAGGACTACCTTGCAGTGATCTTGGGATTATTAAATGAGGTGATGTATAAAGCAGCTGACCTGGGGCCACCTAACAAGTTAAGTAGCTATTATTATAATCCATTTTTCTAAAAGGTGGGGGGATGTACATATAATAATATCTATCAGTCATAGGCATCATTTATACCCAGCTCTGCCACTTCCTCACTATGAAATTTTGGGTTACACAGGCTCCCTGCTGTGAAAATTAAACTGAAATGAATGACATTTGCTTTGCATGGAACTTGGTATACCCTATAAACATTCAAATATTCACTATAATTTAAAATGTGTCCAAGGCAGCTGACCCCTTAGCTGGTTAGAGCCACCTCCTTTGAAGGATGCTTGGCTAATACCCTCCTCATCCCCCATCCCCCCCACTTCCCCCCAGTTCCAGGTGATCATCCTCAACCATCCTGGCAGCATTGCAGCTGGCTACTCACCAGTTCTGGACTGCCACAGCACCCATCACCTGCAAGTTTGCAGAGCTGAGAAAGAAGCTTGACCGGCACTCAGGCAAGAAGCTGGAAGACAACCCTAAAGCCCTGAAGTCCTGGGAGGCAGGCATCACCCAGATGATTCTGAGCAATCCCATGTGCATGGAAAGCTTCCCTGAGTACCCACCCCTTGGTAAGGCCCAAGAGCAACTGGCTACCGGGGCTGCTACCTCCTCCTCCCAGCTCCAGGGAGCCAGTTGGCCAATGTGTCACACCTGAGCTAGGAAGCAGAACCTGGTCAGAGGATCTGAGTGCCAGGTTAGAAGGGCCCAGAAAGGGAAAGCAGCTTGCCTAGTGTCACAACGGGAAGGCAGGGGCCACTTTAGAGCCTTGCTAACTCAAAGTGTGGTCCATGCACCAGCAGCATGGGAATCCCCTGGGAATTGGTTAGAAATGCAGAATCTCAGGCTCCATCCAGGCCTGCTGAATTCAAATCTTCATTTTAACAAGATCTCCAGGTAACTGAGGTGCACATCAAAGTCTGAGAAGCACTGACCTAGAGAATGTGAACAGTAAAGAGATGAGTAGGGACTTTTTTTCCTTCCACTACTCTCTGGTGCAGTGGTTTTCAAACCTAGTGGATTACCAGAACTACTGATGGAGCCTATTAAACCCAAAGGCTCAGATTCCCCAACCTCTTAGACTCCCCAGTTATCTTAGGCATGACTGGGCTTGAAGCACAAGAACTTTCTGAACTCAATACACAGGGAATGGCACTTCCTACTCTGTGCTCAATGTTAGGCTGTCAGGGTCACCAAAGCCATGGAGAAAAAAGCAGCTACTTGAGGCAGAGTCACCAAGGCAACCATAAAAGCCGCCAAAAAGTGAGTGGTGACTCCAGGCCAGGGGCAGCCCAGGCAGAGCCACACCTGGGGAAAGAGTGGCTCAAGGAGAAGACGTGGACTTGCTCTTCTCTTGCCTGGTCTGTCCTAAACCTGCCCCTGCTAACTGGGTTTTCTTTTTGCTGATGAGTCTCAGGCATGGGGATAAAGCACAACGAGTCATTTT
Organism: Lipotes vexillifer; assembly: GCF_000442215.2. NCBI lineage: Eukaryota > Metazoa > Chordata > Mammalia > Artiodactyla > Lipotidae > Lipotes > Lipotes vexillifer. The sequence goes on along the minus strand of NW_006786690.1, from coordinate 3,662,839 downwards.
GCCTCTGCTTCTACTGACCTGGATGTGTCAAGCAAGGAGGAAGCAGAGGGGTGCTGGGTCTCATTCTGCCCCTCTGGCTTCCTCCTGGGGTCCTGACTGGTGCAAGAACCCGAAAGCTGGGGTCACAGGGAGGAAAAGGTGTAAAGGGGGAAGCCGGGGACAGCTTTTGGCCCTGGCTTAGATCATCAGTTCCTGGAACAGGACTGGACTCTGGTGTTAGACCCCCTGACTTAAATAGTGTCTATAAACGTTACTGAACCTCGGTGTGCCTTGTGTGCCCATCTATAAAATGGGAAAACAATAGTATTTGCCTCCACAGGGATGTTGAAGTTTGAGTGAGTTGGTGCCTACTGGGCACGGCATATCAGTATCAATTAGCTATTCCTCATTACCACCGGTGGGTACTGCTGTCAAGGGACTCGGCTGGAGAAAAATTGTAGTGGGAGGGAATGAGATGGGAGTTCTTGAGGATAAGCTTTTATGTATCTTCCTAGGTACATGTTTCCCTGAAATTATTTTCTCTACTTTGATGATTTCAGAGTTACAGAGAAGTTGCAAGAAGTCCCACATATCCTTCATCCAGATTCTCCAAATCTTAAATTTACCACATTTGCTTTATCCTTTCCCCTCTAAATATACATTTTTTCTGAACCGTTTGATAATAAACTGCAGATATGCTGCCCCTTTCCTCCAAATACCGAATGTGTATTTCTTTTTTCTTTTTTTAATAGCAAGTAGTTTGAAAGTTTACTGAGGTTTTTAAAATTATTATTATTTATTTAGTTGCACCAGGTCTTAGTCGTGGCTCACCAGCTCCTTAGTTGAGGCAGGCAGGCTCCTTAGTTGTGGCATGCGAACTCTTAGGTGCGGCATGCTTGTGGGATCTATTTCCCTGACCAGGGATCCAACCTGGGCCCCCTGCATTGGGAGCACGGAGTCTTATCCAGTGCGCCACCAGGGAAGTCCCTGAATATATGTTTCTTAAACCTAAGGACATTCTCTTATGTAACCAAGCCCACATAATCAGGTCAACATTAAATTACCATGCATACATTTCTGAAGTCTACAGATTTTGCCAGTGGGTCCAATAATGCGCTTTATAGGAACAGAAAATGCAGGATCATGTGCTACATCCAGCTGTCACATCTCTGGAGTTTTGGAGCAGTCCCTCCCTTGGCTCTGCCCATCCTAGGGGTCTGCCTGAGGCCCCTGCTCTGGACTAGTGCTGGTTGCTTGGTAGAGAAGGCTCAGAGGATGGGCCTTTTCTCTTTGCTTTCCTCCATCAGCCCAGCTTCCCAGAAGTGTCCTTTCGTCCCTAAGGATGATACAAGGAGAACCTGGGGGCTTCTACCTCCCCCACGGGGATGAGAGAAGGAATTATGGCTGTAGAAGAAAGCCCCTTCCCTCCTTTTCCACCAAGGCCCTGTATGCTCTCCTTTCTCCATTTGCTTATGTCAAAGAAACCCCCTGACTCACAGCCAGCTTCTGTCTGGGGTGTGGATCTTGGCACAGCACCCCCTTGGGTCCTGCTGATGAGGATTTAGTGCAAACCAGGGAGGTCTGTTACTGTCTGAGGTTGGAGTACTTGCCTGTCAGACTAATCTGTAAGCCATCTTTGTGCCTGCAGGATGACCCTCTCTTCATTATGTACCATGTCTAACACTTTTTGGGGGTTGGGGGTTGCTTGAATATAGTGGGTTTACATTAATAAGAATAACCCACTATATTATTATTGTTATTATTATTATTACCTCATTTAATTTTCACAACAACCTCAAGTGATATAAGTACCAATTTTATTTTTGTTTTTTTTTGTTTTTTGTGGTATGCGGGCCTCTCGCTGTTGTGGCCTCTCCCGTTGCGGAGCACAGGCTCCGGACGCGCAGGCTCAGCGGCCATGGCTCACGGGCCCAGCCGCTCCGCGGCATGTGGGATCCTCCCGGACCGGGGCACGAACCCGTGTCCCCTGCATCGGCAGGCGGACTCTCGACCACTGCGCCACCAGGGAAGCCCAATTAGTACCAATTTGAAAGCTGAGGGAAACTGAGGCTGAAGGAGATATAATTAGTAACCTGCCCAAGATCTCATAGCTACTGAGCTAGCCAAGACAGGACCACAGCTGCCTGTCTTCACAGCTCAGGACTCTTCACAGCTCAGGACAGAGCCAAAGCTCTGTTCTAACTACGGTTTAAATATTTAAATGCCATTTGTTTACACTGTTACAGAGTAAAACTGTTACTTCATAATTTGCATAACTGACTTAGTGTATTCTGGCAGTCTCAACACGCAAGGACCAACCGTACCTGAGACTGTGGGCGGGAACAGCGTCCCTGGGGACCGGAAATTCAAGGAAATGCCAGTTCAGGGAGCTTTAAAAACCGGCTTTTGGATAAGCCCACGCCCCAGTGGTCAGCTAGCGTCACCTGCAGTTGACATCTGTGTCCACGAGGGGGAAGCCGAGTCTACGTGGCTCCAGACGCGTCTCTCTTCCTCTCCCTCATCTCGCTGGTTAGCCTGGGAAAAGGGTCCGCCTTCTGGCCCATAAGGCCCTGGCTCAGAAGTCTCACTTTCTCTTCCTGTTTCCCGTCATGGCGGTGAGTAACCGAGGTGTGGGTTTGCTTCCCTTCATCCGCTTCCATCCACGGCCGGCGGAGCCTGCGGGGGTTACCTCTCCCGCCGCCCGAGGAGAACGGAGCCCGCGATGCCGGCCGTGCCGAAACTGGCAAAGCCATACGAGCCGAGGGCGCGGAGCTGGACCCTGTCACCTTCCTCCCATCCTCCCAGGAGCAGGCTCGGGGCAGCCGCGGGAGGCCCAGAAGCACGGCCCGCAGGCTGCAGCGAGGGCCAGTGGAGCGATCGGAGGGGTGTCTGGGACGCGGGGTTCGGACCTGTTGCTGGGCCCCGGGACTTGAAACTTGCCTGGTGCTGGGGAGCCTCAGCCGGTTCCTCCTCGGGGCAGAGGCCAGGCTTCGGGGGACGCTGCCCAGCCACGTGCTGTTTTCTCACCCCTCACCGGCCGTGTAACGGGGCGCCCTCCGTCACCTTACACTTTGAGCCCCTTGGGGTTCACCCGCATTGTCTGTAACTTTTCCACTCGGTACCTGTCCTGTTTCTGTTCACCCGTTCCGTGCGTGGGGGAAGGAGAAAACAAGACCCCGAGATGTCTTCCTCGGTGCTTCCCACACAAACATGGTGATAATTCTTGAACCTTTAGGGCTTTCGGGACTATTTGGGATGAGCGGAAATGCGCTAAGTATAAATATTAGGCTGGCAGCCCTGGCGGGATTGTGTGTTTTGACGGCTGTGCTTCCCTGTTGCAGCAGGATCAAGGGGAGAAGGAGAACCCCATGCGGGAACTTCGCATCCGCAAGCTCTGCCTCAACATCTGCGTGGGGGAGAGCGGAGACAGGCTGACCCGGGCAGCCAAGGTGCTGGAGCAGCTCACAGGCCAGACCCCTGTGTTCTCCAAAGGTGAGTCGTGGCCGGCAGGGAGAGGGCTGGGGATGTCGGGATGTTTCTTACCTCGCCTGCTGTCAAGCCTGTTTTGTACCCATTTTGAAGGCGATATCTCTTTAAAGCATTGCTTTCCTGAGCTTCCCAAGAAGTATCTCCCTTCCAACATAAAAGTGGTATTGGAATACCAGATTTTGTATGAGCCGAGATTAAGCTAAGACTAGCCCAAGTAGAGATTTTTGCAAGTAACGAGAGTACAAGGTAGCGTGGAAATGTTGGGAATGCAGAAAATGGTATTTGGCTTGATTAGCAGTTAGGGTTACATAGGCTACAGCTAGAACAGGGCTGTGTCCCTAGACTAACCTGGTTCACATCCCGGCTCCATCACTTGCTAGTCTGTGACTTCGGCTTCTCTGGGCCTCAGCTTCCTTATTTGCATACAGGGGATGGTAGTACTTGTATTACAAGATCGCGGGGGACAGGATAGGTTATATGAAATGCCTGCTGCATACCAAGCACAGTGCAGGCATTACTGTTGTTACATTTTTTGTTTTTAGAGTTTCATTGCTTTGGGGTAATGGAATATGGCAAGTCCTTGGAATCACAACCTGCCTCTTACTACCAACTGATCTTGTGCAAGTTAACCTTTCACGGCTTCTGTGAAATGGGGATACAATAAGGTCTTAGCAAATATTAGCTATTATTAATAAACATTATTAGTAGAATGTTTGGTCATTTTCCTTTAGCTTATACTGGTTATGAACTTGCCCTTCCTGAGACTTTGACATTATGGCTCTGAGATCTTAATTGCTCAAGTATGGCTGAGTGTTGGAAAATGTGTTTCTTTGTTAGAAATGAACCTGATTAACTGATACAAGTTGACACTGATTAGAACACCACTTTAGAATGTGGATGGATACTTGATGTCGCTTTGGAGTCATAGAGATGATTTTCTGGGGAAGAGGGGAGTGCAGTGGGAGTATGATAACAGCTGACTCCTTGTTACCCCTGCCTGCAGCTAGATACACCGTCAGATCCTTTGGCATCAGAAGAAATGAAAAAATTGCTGTCCACTGCACAGTCCGTGGGGCCAAGGCAGAAGAAATCCTGGAGAAAGGTCTGAAGGTGAGGCTGACCCCTCCGTGGGATAATACTGAAGAGCACCAGTTAGCACATAGTTACAGCGGTAGTGGTTACACTTAATGTCCTGCCTTGTGACTTTTTTGAACTTCTAAAGGGTTTTTCCCTTCCCTTTGAAAGTTAGTCGTTATATGAAATCCATAGCTGTGATTTGGTGTAGTGGGAAAATCAGATTTTGTTGCTGGCCAAATTACATTGAATTGTGTTTGGGGGTTCCTGAGTGTTGCAAGCTGAGCTAGTTATTGCGGGGTAGAGTTGACAGGGAGTGATTGCTGCGTTTTTTTCCCTCAGGTGCGAGAGTATGAGTTAAGAAAAAATAACTTCTCAGACACTGGAAACTTTGGCTTTGGGATCCAAGAACACATCGATCTGGGGATCAAATATGACCCAAGCATTGGTATCTACGGCCTGGACTTCTATGTGGTATGAATACTTAATCTTTTCTACTCCTGGTCTGTGAGAGTGGAATCTGTTCCTCCTTTATTTCGTATGTGCTATCTTGATGGTGACATGTTGGGTTGGGACTCTGAGTGTTGTCTGTCTTCTCTCCCTTGGGAAGATACACCTCGTTTGTGGCAGGTGTGGGGATATAGCACTGTGAACTAGATGGACAAGATCCGTGACGTTTATGGTCTAGGATCTAGCAAGCACTGATGTTGCTCAGAGGTGGGCGAAGGAAACAGTTCCATCCAGCCACTGAATTGAAAATTTGAGAGACGGTATTGGGTTTGCATTTGGCGTTTGGGTTGGCTGCACTGAGGCTGCCCTTTCCCTGCTTCTTCCCTTAGACTCTGGGAATGGGGTAGCTTCCATCCAGAGGACATGGAAGCAGGTTTGACGATGGGGCTGTTTGCTCAGGATGGGGATTTTAATGTAGACGTGACCATTTGTGTCACTGTAATGTTTTGGTCCAACCATCCAAGTAAATAAATGGCAAAACCCTGAAGTCCTGACTAGTATGAACCTGAAGGGTGGCAGCAGTCTTCTTACTAGATCTGAATATCCAGAGAAATGGTAGTGAGAGTTGGGTGCTCACGGGGGATGACAAACCTTTAAGAAGCACTTTTGAGCTGAAGCAGAGGAGAGAAATAGTTATTTCTTTGTGCTTCTTGAAAGCTTAAGATTTCTACAATGCACATGTTGAAGTAAAATTTATAAAATTTTTTTTTTTTTTTTTTTTTTTTTTTTTTTTTTTTTTTAAATAAAAGTGCTTTGGGGTATGGGAGCAGTGGTGAATCCTTAGCTACCATTGGAAGTTAGGTAGGGGAGTGGGGAGGAGCTGCACGTCCAGCCTCCAGAGCAGACCTATAGTGTATAGGAAGGCGATGTGTCATCTATAGGATGCAGGTTCCATCAGACACTGAGATCATGGGTCTCTTGGGCCACCAGGTAACTGTTGAAGAACAGTCACTGCAATGTGTGCGTCTTGTCCATCTGCTCTTGACTCTGAGCCGGCTGTAGGTGACTGTTGGTTATTCCTGGGACAGGTGCTGGGTAGGCCAGGTTTCAGCATCGCAGACAAGAAGCGCAGGACAGGCTGCATTGGGGCCAAACACAGAATCAGCAAAGAGGAGGCCATGCGCTGGTTCCAGCAGAAGGTAAAGCTTGATCTGTCTCAGGTGAAGTGGTGGAATGTGGTGTTGGTGAATGGAGTTGGGATACGGGGATGCAAAGTCTAGCACCCTTTGGTGGGTGGCTCTTTTAAAGGTGGAACATTTGGGCAACTTGGAAAATGGGCTTCCAGGGTTGGTGGTTTAAAAGAACACCCAGAACCAGGCTTTCTCCCCAGCCCCGTGAATGCAGATAGCTGGAAGGGGAGGAATATGGCTTTAACAGGAGCCCCTTTTCTCAGGGTATAGTACAGTTGAGCATAGCGTAGCAGTTGTTAAAGATGGCCAGCTTCCTGTTTAGGGATATGAGATTCAAAGCCGAAGTTCATGTACCTGATTTGAATTCTTGAACGTTAGCCATTGCTGCAATCTTTACTGCTAACCGCCTGTTCTGAAAAAAATAAAATCTGTTCTCTTTCAGTATGATGGGATCATCCTTCCTGGCAAGTAAATTCCTGTTTCTATCCAAAAGGCTAATAAAAAGTTTTCAGTGAAATGTACAATTACTGTTGTGTGTTCTGTGAAAGGAGCCTGGCCATATTCAAGTCCTTGGACCTCAAGCCACTTAAAGCTTCGATGGGAATAGCTGGTAACAACCCTGTCATCCCCTGATTGGATGCCAGTGTTTCCTGGCAGATCCAAACCTGAGAACTTCCGCAGCACTGTCTGTGCTCACCACACCCTTGTTGACAGGCTGTGGTGCAGTGACCCTGTGGAAACTGACTGTAGAGGGGAGGGAATGGTTGGGGCTGGGTTTGAATTTAGAGCCTTGATTAAAGTGGGGTGCAGGGCTCCCCTCTGTTCAGCGATTCTGCTCTTCATTAGAGGTTTTACCAGCAATGATGTCTGAAAGGATCAGAGGCTTTGATGTGGTGTTTGGGGTTAAATATTGGACTCAGTTTTCCTTTAAAATGAAAATCTAGAGTTGATGAGACTATAAGTAGAGAAAGGGAGTGGTCTTTGAGACACATTGCATGGATGTGATTCCTCGCCCTGCATTTTATTAGCTGTGTTTAAATCTGCCTCAGCTTCCCCGTATGTATCGTGAAGGCAATAATGGTTATATCCCTCAGGATTAAACGGGTTGATACTTGTAGAATGCTTAAACTTGTACCAGGCACATAGTGCTCAAAAGGGATTAATTTTGTGTTATCATCTGTGAGAAATGTTACTCTTAACCAGTTTGCTCCCCCTTTGGTGTGAAAGTGGAACGTGTCTTGCCTGTACTTTACCAGGTCACTGAAGCAGTGACATTCAAAAGCCACCATTTCTCTATTGGACACAATACTTGGCCCGTGGTTCACAGTTTAAATTTTGAGCACAAGTTAACTCAATAATTTACTCACTTGTGACTAATGAGTTCAGTTGTCCCTGGGCCACCTTTTCATTGCTGTTAATTGGTTCTCTAATTTAATAGCTGCCCTCGTAGGTATTTTTAAACCTTGAAGTTATTTTTATGCCCAACTTTTTATGAAGCTACTACTTAGTCTTCCTGATAAAGTCTTAGGCATCAGATCCAGATGCTTAAAGGGGAGAATCATGAAATGTGTTAGCATAAACTTTTTGTTTCACTTAAAACATCGATGTGCATTCACTTCTCAGTCTTTTACTGTGGGCCACCACTTTGTAAATGGAGTAAAGACTTGTGAACGAGCCCAATTCTTGTGATTCAGCTTCACTTCTATAGGTGGGTGCACCTCATTGTTTAACATCTGTAATTACACTAACAACTACAACTGGAATAAACATCTTTGAGAACAAAGTAACTCTTGGTGAATATATTAGCTAATTAGGACTGGGTTTTAGCTGCTCTGGGAAGTCAGTATATTTTCCAGAGGTGGGAGTGTATGCTAGCTTCATCTAAATAAAGCACTGCAGAAAAATGAAATGTAGAAAGTGGAAGTCCTAATAGTGTTGCCGTCCTTGTGCTCTTTACTGTTAGCCATTTGCCGTGTAGCTGTGTTTTTAAGTTTGTGGTACTATTTAGTTTAACAGTGTACACCTGCCCACCCTCCATTTGTTCCTGCTGTATTGTGTACTCAGTTGAGTTCACTTCCCATTTAAAAATTAAACTGCCTGGGCTTCTGGCCCAGAGGGAAAAAGGCCCTAGGGCGTTTGGAGAATAGCTGGATTTTACTCATAGTTCTAGCAGTGGTATTTTAGGTGAGTGATGAAACATGTTGGGAACTGGAACAGGTGAGGACGCTTCCTTAACCAGTTTAGAGCAGCAGTGCCAGGAAAGCTTACCCGCTCTCTGATTAGAAGCTTGGCTTCCAGACAAATGTCACACAGGGTCTGAAGCATTGATGTTTGGGTTGAGCTTGCTTGGATCACTTGGGGGGTTGTTAGAACTCCTATAGGCCCCACCTCAGACCCGAATTCCTTTAACAAGATCTGTAGGTGATATGTATGCATACTAAACAGCAGAAGCGCTGACCGCATCCTAAGGTCAAAACAGAGAGGGAAGGCTTAAGAGGGAGACTTCTTTAATTTTAGTTTTATGAAGTTCCTGCTGTGTGGTTTTTCTTATTTCCTCAGCTACCACCCATGAAAACTTAGGTAGATGTTAGGTGACTCTGGACCCATGCTACATGTGGTTGTCCAGAATAAGGTAGTGTCCCTGGCGGGCATCTGTCTATATCCCAGTTTCAGGCCCGGGAACACTAGATGCTGCTTGGCTGAATGAATGTTGTAGTCCTGCAACTACCCTTTGGGGCAGAGTTCTCAAACGGGCAGTGTTGCCCCTCTCTGTCCTGGGGTATTTGGATATTTGTGGGGGTGGGCTTTTGGTGATCACAGTAACTAGGGCTGCTATTGGCTACTGGAGGTCAAGGGTGTCAAATATTCCGCCATTCGGGATGATCACAAATTTGTGAAGTGCTATGGGGGTAGGTACAGGGTGGTTACTGATGACTTTAGCTACATGATGGGCTAGCTAGCCAGCTGTGCAAACGCTAGCAGGTCCCAGTCTGGTTGAGAAGCAGCAGGGAGACCACAGCCAGAGGGAGCGAGGGAATAGTCAGGTTAGGCCTGTGCAGAGCCAGATCGCAGAGCCTGCCATCGGAGGCTCCAGCTGTTTTGGCAAGACAGACTTTAGGAAGGGGAACTAGGGCAGAAAGGGAGGGACCACGTGGGCTGTTGTTCCAGGGTGCTGGCACGTCATCCACATCGGATAGCCAAATGGACGGGAGAGATCAAAATCCAGCCAGGGAAGTGTAGTCACAGGAAATCATATATGTGCATATGTTACTGTTTTGAGCTGTTAGGTAGAAAATGTGCCAGATAACTTCAATCAGAAATTATTGCATGAGAATCACAAGACTAAAGACAGGTTCTCCATTGGAAATGCTAATTCACAAACATGGCTAATGTTGCCTTCTGGCCTTTTTTTAAAAAAAAAAAAAAACAAATTGAGAGGAAATTATAGCTATAATCTGTGTGCTTTTTTCTCCTCTTAACATAAAGTGTTCTCATGTCATTACAGTGGCTTCATAACATGCCATCCTTTAGATGTATAGGCCGTACTACCTTAATCTATGCAGCCAGCACCAAATGTCAGGAATGTCAGTTCCATAGAACTGCCCCAGTAGAACCACTGTTGTCCTGTTTTCTTGGCCCTCTGTCCAGTGAGTATGTGTAAGGTTCTTGTATCTTAAAGCTGTTGGATGGTGTTATATAATTTCTGCTCTGCTTCTGCCAGCGTCGTGACCATAGGCAAGTAACAGCAAATTTCAGCCTCTCTTGCCCTCTATAGCAAAGCCTAGTGGGTTTTGTGCTTTTGCCTTTTCCTCCAGCTTAACCACCCGCTAGTCCCAGCCTGTTAAACTCCATGTGTACACAGAGGTGCTCTAGCCGACTGGTGAGTAAAGACTACAATGAGTAGGCTGCCAGAGGGGCCTGAGTCTTAAAGTCTTAAGGCCCAGGCCGCCTAGGTGAGTGGTGAGGCCAGGGCCCAGAAACCACCCACAAATAGTGTAAACTGCCTGCCACTGGGGACCTAGCTGGTGCCTGGGGGTACAGTACCACTTTAAGAGCAGCTTGTTATTGACAACCAAGGTTGTGGTTGTCATAGGGGAATCCAGCCTGAGGTACCTGGGGGCACCAGGAAGACTGAACTTGACTGTTCAGGGTGCAGGTGCAGGAAAGCTTAGGAAACAAAGGCAGATGGTTTGTGTTTTTACATATCTGAACAAAAATAATGTGTGATTGTACCAATTAAGGACCTTGTATAACATTATTTAGGATTATATTTATCACTATTGGTTTAATTTGTTATGTAATAAATATATCAACAGTTACCTGGAATCTGAAAGTAGCTTGAAAGGCAAAGGCATTCGACAACCTAAGCAGAAGTGATGTTCTAGACTCCTCCGGTTACCCTGCTAAACACATTGCTTTGATAACGTGACTTCTAATCCTTTTAATATTGTGGTGACTGCCTCTGGAAATGTTTTCCTGTAGTGTATTTCTGTTTTTGGCTTTTAAAGATTGGTTCTGCTTCCTGTATTGTTTTCTATGTGTGCAATTTCTTATGGATCTATATGTAAAAAACGGGGTATAATTCTATGAGGAAATGAAATATGGTTTATACATCTCTATTTTCAAAATTCCAAATTTCTTATTGTACTCCAAAATAACTGAAAACAATCAGTTAATTAAAAAGCACCTATTAAAAGAAAAAAACCTGCTTCTGCTTCTGCTTAATCAATACACGGTATATCACAGTGGGTAAGAGCACAGAATTTGGAATTTAAGCATCTCAAATCCCTTGCAGGTCCCTGGCAGATAGTGTAGGCTTGCTTTCTATGAAAGGTCCCACTAGCTGCCAGTTTACCCCTTTTCTATCTCTAATTTTAGGAAATAGCTGTGCAATAGTTGTTACTCTGAGGGTGGTAGTCCAGGCAGTCACCTGGGGGAGAGGGGTATGCTTTCCCAGATGTTGGTTGGGATTCTTTCCTGACATGCATATTATCTCATTTAGTTTTCATAACTATGAGGTGTTAGGATGATGAGGACATAGAGACCGGCTGTCTTTTTGTACAGTTTTATATAGCTCTTGTTGTAATAAGGTTAAACCTTTTTATAGCTTCTGTTGTAATAAGGTTAAACCACACATCTGCCCCTTGAAATATACTTCCATTAAATTTTCCTTGAAATTAGGTTGACAGGCCCACAAAATGCTAGCCTACATTCTCCAAGTCCCCAAGAGGGCTGACAGTCATAGAAATGGAGTTGGTGTTTACTTTTCAAAGACTGGGTCTACAGGGACAAACACCCAAGTAACTACTGAGTTATAGGAAGTAAGTTCTTGAGAATGGGAGATGTGTGCATTTTGTAACTCATGTTCTGTAACCTCAGGCACAAGGCTGTGTCTCACTATGCGCTCCCAGTGTCTGACCTCCAAGACCAGCTTGTTGCTCAGATAGGGCACGGCCAGCAACACTGCCACTTACTACCTGGGTGAGACTTCAGGCAAGTCAGCCAACCTCTCTGGGCCTAAGGTCTTGTGTAAAATAGGTCAACACCTACCTTTCAGGGTTATTTTCAAGAATTAAAGGTAGTGTATGTAAATCATGTAGTAGGAGCTGTTATCAGTATGTAAATATTACATATTTATTGAATATATATTCTTTGTGGTCTGTGGTAGGCTTAAACGTAAGAGGTTTTATTCTGAGATTTGAGTGCTTCTCTGTCCTGGGAAAGGAAAGATGAGGATGAGGATTATTCACTGTAAAGGTGCTGAGTAAGCTCAGATTCAGGGGGTTGTTTTCAGAAAACTGGGCCTTGAGAATGACCAGTAACTTGGAGAGGAACCAGGCACAGCTTCCTGTTCTCTCAGTTCAGCATTTCTCTCCTTACTCATTCAGCAAATACTTGAGTGCTTACCTCCCTGAAGCATGGCATTGAACCAGACAGATATAGTCCTTGCTGCTAAAGTGGACAAAAAGTACATATTCCTCCTTCCCCCACTTCTCAGGTAGGAAAAAAAATCCATTGTCCTTTTTAATGTTATAAAGAACAAAATAGGGCTCGTCCCCAATATTACAGTACAGTGATATTAACTATGCTTTTCCAGATCATCCCTTAGCACCACCCAAAAAATGGAGGGTTGGGATTTGCTCCTTCCCAGGGCATTCCAACCCCCTTCTTCCCCCTCCCCCAGTGTTGAAAAGCACTGTATGAGTTGGGTCCTGGGGACGGGTTTGAGTTCACAGAGCTCAGTTAAGTGTGGTCTAGGGCCACCTGCTTCAGTCAGCTGTTAAAAATGCAGATTCCTGAACTCCACTCAGAGACTTGAACTTTGTGGGGCTTAGCAGTTTGCATTTTACAGCACTGAAAGTTGAGATTCGTTGTTCTCTCAACAACAATAGCTTTCAGAGTTTTTTGACAATAGCACCCTGCCACACACACAAATTTTATATCACCACTTTATTAAATACATATATACTCGCCTCTGAAAAATATTTCATGAAACAATACCCTTACCACAGGCAATGCATTCTCATTTTATAGTCTGTTCCGTTAATTTTTTTTTTTCCTGATGCTGGTTCTAACCCATTAAATCTGCAGTTTGAAAAATCCTGCTTTCCAGGGTAGTCAGTTGTGTTTCATTCACAAAGTCAGAACTTCTGAGCTAGAAGAGCCCTCAGAGGTGATCTGGCCCAGCAGTCCCTAAGTCCTAATCCTTGCCCAGCACCGGACTGGTTGCAGGAGAATCACCTGAGACATATGTTTAAAATACAGATTCCAGCCCCAACCCCAAGGAGCTTTGAGGAGAAGTAGGAATCCTTTTGGTAACAACCTTCCTGGATGATTTGTGTGCACAGCCAGGTTTGAAAGTTCTAGGATGCAACCCTTACGCTGTGAAGGCCCTCTAGAATGGCAGAGGATTTGAATTTGCCTGTCTGTATATAACGGGCAGAGTTTCTCAATTTCTAAACCACCTCTAGTTTATTTCTGAAGTATTGTTATTTACCAGATATTTTCTTTAAAAGTCATAAAAGAACCTGTCACTGAATTTACAGGTTTGACATGTTTATTATATTACTTTATATATTTTTAGTTGGCCATGCCATGTAGCTTGCAGGATCTTAGTTCCCCGACCAGGGATTGAACCCAGGGCCACGGCAGTGAAAGCGCTGAGTCCTAACCACTGGACCACCAGGGAATTCCCCTACTTTTAGTATATTGTTCTCCAGTAAATATACTAAATAGATATGTAACTATCTAAAAACATGTGTCCTACTTAAGTCATTTATTCTGTAAAGTTTTTGAGTGCCTACTATATGCCCGGCACTGTTTAAAGTTCTTAGGCTATATCAGCAAACACAAACAAATATTTCTGGGAATTCCCTGGCGTTCCAGTGGTTAGGACTCCGTGTTTCCACTGCAGGGGGCATGGGTTCGATCCCTGGTCGGGGAACTAAGATCCCTCATGCCGCATGGCGTGGCCAAAAAAACCAAAAGATTTCTGCCTTCGTAGAGCTTAAATTCTAGTGGAAGGAGATGGATAATAAACAAGACACAAGTAAATTATAAAGTATGTCATAAAATGTTGTGCGCTGTGGAGAAAAGAAAAAGTAGGGTGGGGAAAGGGGGATGGGGAAGGTGGTCAGGGTAGACCTCATTGAAAAAGTGAGGTTTGAGAGGACTTGAAGGAGGTAAGAGTTGGCCAAATGGATCTGTGAGGTAGAGCTTTCCAGAGAGGGAGCAGCTAGAGCAAAGGCCCCCCACCAGAGGGGTATGTAGCACAGGGACCAGCAGAGCCAGGCAGAGTAGGAGGGTATGAGGTCAGAGAGGTAAGCGGGTGAGGAAGTTGCTTGTGTAGGGCTTCATGAGCCATTATAAAGACTCTGGCCTTCACTGTGAGTAAAACGGATCACTCTGGAGAGTTAGAGCAGAGGTATCACGTGATCCGACTTCCATTTTAAAGCTATCTCTGCTGTTTGAGACTGGAATATGGGGGAATGGGTAGAAGCAGGAAGGCCTGTTAGAAAGTATTGCAATAATCCAATCATGTTGGGTCTGACATGGTGGCAGTATTGGAGGTGGTGAGAAATGGTCAGATAATAGGTTTAGAAGGTAAACCAGCAGGATTTCTTTGAATGAATGGCTGAGCGATGTGAGAGAAAGAGAAATCGAGAATGATTAAAATTTCTGGCCTAAGCAACAGAAAATACAGTTGCCATTAATTTCGATAGGGAAGGCTGTGTTTGGAGCAGATTCGACAGGAAACTAGGAATTCCATTCTGAACATGATTAAGATGTCTATTAATCATCCAAGGGGAGATGTGGAATAGGCAGCCCAGAGTCTGGAGTTTGGGCTGCACATGTGTTTGGGGGCCTTCAGCATCAGGATATCCATATTTAAAGTCTTGAGACTGGATGAAATCATAAAGGAGTGGATGTGGTGAAAAGACGACCCAGGACTGAACCTTGGGGTACTTCAGCATTAAGAGGTCTGGGAAAAGAAGAGCAATTGACAAAGGAGACTCAGAAGGAGGGACTAGTAAAGTAGAAGGAAAAACAGAAGAGTTTGGTGTCCTGGAAGCCAAGTGAGAACGCGTGCGGGAGGAGGGTGTGATGAGCTCAGGGAAGTGCTGCCGGTGAGTCAAGTAAAGCGAGCACTGAGAATTGACCATTAGATTTCTCACCGTGGAGGCACTAGGGACCTTGACTGGAGAGGTGCTGGCAGGGTGGTAGAGGTGACAGCCTGAGCAGAGTGACTGGAGACAGCTGGTATAGACAGCTCTTAGGAGGAGTTTTGCTGTCAAGGGGAGCAAAGATGGGTGAAATAGCTTTTTCTGGTGATTGGAAAAGTCCAGTAGGAAAAAAAAAATTGATGTGGGAGAGGGGAGATGTGCTGTAGCAATACCTTTGAATAAGCGAGAGGGGTTACTTTTAGCACACAAGTGAAGGGGTTCAGTTTGGGTAGAACTGTGGCTGGTAAGTCAAGAGGCTGAGTATGTGGGTGTAGATGTTGGTAGGTGGTGGATGTGGGATGGAGATCCGTGGACATTCTCTTCTGATTGAGCTTCCATTTTCTCAGTGAAGCAGGAGAGTAAGGATGCGGGGAGAGGTGTTAGGCCTTAGAGAAGGAGTGAAAGAGTCATCTGGGAGAGTCCCGTACCAAATATGGAGGAACACTCCTGAAGGGCAGGACCCTCTCAGTGGAGCATCGGTGGGTGAAGAAACAGGTTGAGAGCTAATGGGCCATGTTCAGGATCACACAGCTGGTTAAAGGCAGAGCCAAGCCCAACCCAGATGGCCTGGTTTCCTGGCCTGGAACTTGGTAGATCCACAAGGAACTAATCTTTTCCATGATAGAATCTTTGCTCTTCCTGGTAGCGTCTCAACCTGCGGGTCTGTCCTGATACAGAGTGCTGTCATGTGAGCAGCTTCCTCTCACCTCTGCTCTTGCTTTCTGGCTTCTGTCTTGGCTGTCTTCCAGCCCTGCTCTGTATCTTTGTCTTACAGATCAGTGATGATCAAACCTGAGTGCATTAGGATCTCCTGTAAGACTTGTAAAAACCAGCTTGCTGGGACCCCACCCTCAGAGTTTCTGATTCAGTAGATCTGGGGTGGTGTCTGAGAATATGCATTTCTAACAAGTTCCCAGTTGATACTGAGGCTACTGATTCAAGAACCATTCTTTGAGAACTACTGAACTAGGCTGTATACTTCTCTGTAACTCATTCATTCAGCAAATTCATATTGTGGGCCTGCAGTGTATCGGGATCTGGGGGATACAGCAATGAAAGTTAGTCTGTGTCCCCGAGGAACTCCCAGTTTAGTGGGGGAGACAAGTGAATAAATCAACAATATGCTTCCACAGCTTTTCTTTCCTCAGCTTTATTGAGGTATAATTGACAAATAAAATTATATATATTTAAAGTATACAATGTGATGATTTGATATATGTATACATGTGAAATTATTACTACAATCAAGTTAACTAACACACCTATCACCTCACATAGTTATCTGTGTGTGTGTGTGTGTGTGTGTGTGTGTGAGAACACTTGAGTATACTTCTCTAACTTTATTCGTTCCAATACTGCTTTTATTATTATTTTTTTGCCATATCCAGGTACCACCTGTATTATTGCCTAATGTTTATTTTAAAGGGACTCGATTGTTAAATTTATATCTCCTTATATCCTACTATAAATGGAACATCAGTATCAGTAGCTGGTTAGATTCTGTTGCCTGCTGAAGGCTCTGGGCCTGAGGCTTGCTCTATTCAAGAATAAGTAGCAGGGCTTCCCTGGTGGCGCCATGGTTGAGAGTCCGCCTGCCGATGCAGGGGACAGAGGTTCGCGCCCCGGTCCGGGAAGATCCCACATGCCGCGGAGCAGCTGGGCCCGTGAGCCATGACTGCTGAGCCTGCGCGTCCGGAGCCTGTGCTCCGCAACAGGAGAGGCCACAACAGTGAGAGGCCTGCGTACCGCAAAAAAAAAAAAAGAATAAGTAGCAGTAGTCAGAGAGGAGCTAAAGAGAACTATAGTAATTATCTGCTCCTGAGCACCTACCCTGAGCAGGTAATGAGTTAATGTTATTAACTCTCTTGATCCTTGGAACGACCCCATTTATACTCTTATCTGTGTAGTACAGATGTAGAAGTTGGGGCACGGAGAAGTCAATGGCTATTATGTAGCATAGCAGGGAGTGAACCCAGGCAGTCTGGCTCCAGGGGCCGTGCTCTTCACCACCACCCGATCACCACCACTGTGCTGAAACTTCCTCCTTGTAGTCAGAGATTAAAAGAGCAATGGAAAGGCGATACCTTTCTCACTTTGCAATTCAATATTATTTAATATGTGTCCATGTACCCACCCCATACTTTAGGATACAGCAGGTTAGAAAACTGATGGATGGTGTGCCAGAGGTTTGCTCAGGCTGTTCTGTGATTACTGTGTGTGTGTGTGTGTGTTGCGGGGGCGGGGGGCAGGGGCGGTGGCAGTTAATGACAAAAAACTCACTTGATTTAAATATCGGTGTGAGTGAACCAGGCAAGAAAAGGGTTGAGGAAAGTCATTTCAGACAAGGCAATAGTGATCACTAAGGTATGGAAGCAGGAAGAAGGAGGTTAAGTTGTGTCTGGAGCCCAGAGCAGTGTTGGGGGCAGGACAGGAAGGCTTTGGGAAGCCACGAGCTCTGGAGCCACAGAGACCAGGGATGGAATCCCAGTCCTGGCTCTTAATAACCTTCCGATCTTGGTGAGTTTCTTAATTTCTCTGAATTCGGTTTCTTTGATAAGTAGGGATAGATATTCCTATGCGACTTGGTTATTATGAAGAGTGAAAATAATGTAAGTGAAGTTATTATGACACAAATGGTCAAATGATTATCAGTTTCCTTTGTGTTTAGAAAGCTCCTCCTAGCAGCAGGGTACCAGGGGCATCAAGACTGGCCAGAGGCAGAAGCACCAGGAACATTTTGCCATACTCCTGATGTAAGATGATGTGACCTGAAATGAGGCAATTGGAGAGGGGATGGCAAGTAGAGATAGCTGAGTGGCATCTGGTGTTTGTGAATTTTAGTCAGAATTACAGCTGTTTGCAAGCAAACCTGGAAGTCTGTAGCAAATTTTAATTTGTAATTTTGCTGGGACATCCTAAGAGGTATCTGTTATGAAAAAATCATTTGCTAGTGAGGGTGATGGAGGTGAAGAGAAAATGATGTGCTCTAAAGAAAATGGTTTCAGAGACACAAACCCATGGGGTATAAAGAGTGGAAGTCAGATTCGGCAGCCTTGAATCCATGATGTGAGGTAGGTGGCCCCTGTATAGGCAGAATATTGTATACTCCGCAGCAAAGAGGAAATGCCATTTGTTTCCATCATTGTCATCCACAGTAAAAATTAATCATCCAAGGAGAAGGAAAAGGTCAGGCAAAAGTTGACAAGATTATTTAATAGCTCTATAAAGCACCATAGTCCTAGATTTATGTGATCAGTGGGTATCTAAGGGTCTTTTTTCCCCCCCAGTTATACCTTATATCATATTTTTGGGGCAATTATATGGAAGTATAAATTCGGGGAAGTCTCAAAAGTCTCCTATCCTTCCAGAATATCAAGTGTTCTCTGTAGAACTGATAGGCTTTGGTCTATAATTTTCAAGGCTATACTTTTCTCATGTTTTCAAAGATGGCAACAACAAATGAAGTCAGTGAGTGCAAGTTCTGAAAAGCGATTACAGGCCACGGAGCTTAGTTTGAGATATGTTAATCCAGTATCCTGGTCCAGTCTTTCAAAGTATATGCCACTGACCAGAGCATATCTGGAGGGCTGTGGTCAGTTTGGAGGTTTTGACATATCAAAGTAAGGTCCAAGGAGGGCCTCCAGGAGTTAAGTATAAAAGATGTCTAGACTGTTTGAGATCTCTTGCACAAATTCATCTCCTTCATCCAAGCTAGAAGCATATAATTGTCTGGACTGGTGGGTTCAGCCTAGACTGACTCCCATTGAGCCATAACAGCTATTAGAGATGACAAAAGGGCTTTAAATTCAGACCGGCCTTGTACTGTTGAACTTGAGCTTGTACATTAACCTCTCTGAGCTTCCGTTTTCTTATTTGCAAAATAGAGATAATGCTATTACACAGGATTATTGAGAATGAAGTGAGATCATACCAGGGACTTCCCTGGCAGTGTAGTGGTTAAGAATCCGCCTTCCAATGCAGGGGATGCAGGTTCAATCCCTGGTCAGGCAACTAGATCCCACATGCATGCCACAACTAAGAGTTCGCATGCCACAACTAAGGAGCCCTCAAGCCACAACTAAGGAGCACATGCCACAACTAAGAAGCCCGTTGGCCGCAACTAAAGAGCTGGCGAGCTGCAACTAAGGAGCACACGTGTTGCAACTAAGGAGCCCACCTGCCGCAACTAAGACCTGGCACAACCAAAATAAATAATAAAAAAATTAAAAATTTTTTAAAAATTAAAAAAAAAATAGATGAGAGCATACCATGTAGTAGTAGGTCCATGACAAGCACTGGCTTCCACATTCTTACAGGAAACTTCTAAAAAGCCTTTGTTTAGAAGAATAGAATAGAATAGGTAACATCTATCTAGTTTCTCATCTAATATCAAAAGCTAGTGTATTTCAGGTACTGTTTAAGCTCTGGGTATACTTACTCTCATGGGGATTACATTTAGTAAACAAACATATATATAACATCAGGAATTGATTAAGTGGTATGAAAGTTAACTGGGTAGAAGATGATGGAGGATGTAAATAAAAAGAGTGGTTAGGGGAGACCTCTGGGCAGGCTACATTTGAACAGACCTGAAGTGAGGGAGGCAGCCCTGTTGTGAGTATCTAGGAAGGCGCTAATTCTAGACAGAGGGAACCTTGACATGAGAAAGGACCTGGCCACTTTGAGAAACTGCAAGGAGGCCAGTGTGACTGGAACACAGCAAGGGGGTGGGAGAATGGAAAGAAAAGAGGCCGGAGAGGTGCAGAGCAGACCACTTTAGGCCTCAAAGTCCATGGTAATAAAGAGTTTGGGTTTATTATGTGATGGGAAGGTGTTGAGGGGGGTTGGAAAGGAAATTGAGGTGGTCTGATGCAGGTTCCTCCCCTCATGCCTGTGACATTTCATCAACCTTTTTTTTTTCAGAGATTCATAGCATTTTATTGCTGGAATGGCCCCTAGAAATTACATGCTCCAGGCTTCACATATTTATATACCTATAGGGGCTGGGAGTAACAGAGATGGTTGAAGCTGGCATGGTGGTGGACCCTTCCCCTTTCTCAGAGGAGGTGGGGATGGGGAATCTCAATTGTGCCAATTCATCAACCTTTTTAAAAAATCTTTTTGTTTTGGAATGATTTAAGAGTTACAAAAAATCGATGTCACATACACACAAATGAGTACAAGTGAAATGGAGAAGATAGGTAGATTATATCAATATTAGTATCCTGGTTGTGATATTATACTATAATTTTGCAAAATATTACCATTGGGAGAAACTGGCTGAAGTGTACAAAGGATCTCCATTATTTTTTACAACTGCATGTGAATCTACAATTATCTCAATAAAATTTTCAATTAAAAAAATGATATTGACATCTTATATAACCATAGCACAATGATATCAAAACTAGGAACTTAAAGGACTTCCCTGGCAGTCCAGTGGTTAAGACTCAGCGCTTCCAAGGCAGGGGTCACAGGTTTGATCCCTGGTCGTGGAACTAAGATCCCATGTGGTGCGGCCAAAAAAAAGAATGAAGAGGTTAATATTGAGAGAATACTACAAACTTTATTTGGATTTCACCAGTTTTTCTATTCCAGGATCCAATCTAGATGCCACATTGCATTGTTATCTACCCTTAGTCTCATCTAGTCCGTGGCAGTTCTTAGTCTTTCCTTGTCTTTCATGACACTGATACTTTTGAAGAGTACCGGTCAGTTACTTTGTAGAATGTCCCTCACTTTGGGTCTGTCTGCTGTTTTCTCATGATTAGATTGAGGTTGGTGCATTTTGGGGAGGAATACTGCAGAGATGATGTGCCGTGCTCAGTGCATTGCTCTTAGCGGGTATATGATATTGATATTTCACTAAAGAGGTAGAAGAAAGGATCTGAGCTAAGTAACTTTGGAAAGTAGTGTTTGATTGGAAACTGTAAGGCTAAAGACAAAAAGACCTGTACGCAAACACTGTATTCTAGTTGGTAAATTTGTTCATCACGCTGGGGAGGGGAAGAGAGAGGAGGAGGAATGTGAGTTAGCAATTCTGAAATTACTTGATGCTTATTCTAGGATTGAACAATAAGTAAATATATTGTAGATAATGAGAATCAGGTTTCTCAGTGTTGAAAAAGAAGTGAGGAGAAGAATTACCAGTAAGCAAAGGGGAAATGCTAGAATGAACCCTGTGGTGCTGGATTGAAGTTGCTGGTATTGGTTGGAACTCGAAAGAGATAAATGTGTGTAGGTACATGAGTTAGTATAAACACATATTTTCTAGCTCTTTCTGCTGAGAAGGTCTACAAAAAGTGACACCTCAGTAACACCACCTTAACCAAGCAATCAAGATTAACATCACCAGTAGTAAGACGTACTGACATCGTGATGTATGTTTTAAAAGATTATTTGTGAAGAGAGAAGGCTGTAGGGTCAAGGAGTGGATGTCGAGGCACTTGCAATGAGAGGGCTTGGACTAGGTTGGTAGTGGTGAAGACATGGTGAGCAGGGTGCGATTCTGGATGTTTGAAGATGGGTTTGACAGGATCTGTTGATGGATTTGCATTGGATACGGGGACTGAGAGAGAATGGCATTCAAGATTGCCACCTAGGTTCTTGGCTTGAAGAGCTGGGTCAATGGCTGTGCTAGTTCCCAGTGGGCAAAGACTGCAAATGGAGCAGGTTCAGAGAGAGAAAATCAAGAGTTTGGTTTTTGTTTTTTTTGGCGGTACGCGGGCCTCTCACTGTTGTGGCCTCTCCCGTTGCGGAGCACAGGCTCCGGACGCGCAGGCTCAGCAGTCATGGCTCACGGGCCCAGCCGCTCCGCGGCATGTGGGATCTTCCCGGACTGGGGCACAAACCCGTGTCCCCTGCATCGGCAGGCAGACCCTCAACCACTGCGCCACCAGGGAAGCCCAAAATTTGTTTTTAAACACATTACATCTGCAATGCCTTTTAGTCATCTAAATGGAGAAGTCACAGAAGCAGTTGGATAAGTGGGGGAAATTGATATAAACTTGCGAGTTAGCAGGATACAGGATGAATCAGTTTATGCATTGTGTGTAGCAAGGTGCTTCTCAAACTTTAGCGGGTTTACAAATCTCCTAGATAGTTTATTAAATAAAATACGTATTCCTGGGCCTCCCAGGCATGCAGATTTAGTAGATCTGCGGTAAAGTTGAGAATTCGCATTTCTAACAGTGTAGCAGGTGATGCTGAGGCTGCCGGTCTTCCAAGCACACTTTGAGTAGAACTTGATGCTGGCCTTTCCCCTATGTATTTGATTTTTTCCTTCCTCTCTCTAAGAAGGCAAAATATCATACTCTGGAGGACAAGTGTCTAAAAGTCATATGCCTCAAGTAATCATTATTATTTATTTAAACAGATTGCCTGAGTCTCATTCAGTTTATCATGCCTAAAATCACAGCATGAGTGAATGGCAGAGTCAGAATTTGAACCCAAATCTCCTGAATGGTTTGCATTATGCCCTACTGCTGCGGTATGCATGCTGTGTAACCTTAGACCAGTCTTTCAGCTCTCCATCTGTTTCCTGCCTGGCTCAAAAAAGATAATATATGTGAAAGTGTCATGCAAAGTCCAACATAGTTTGTCTCTCCTTGTGAGGCATTTCCATCATCATCATTTCAGATGTGGTCAAGTGTTTGTCAATGTGCCTAACATTTCTGATCTGGGAGTAGTAAGGACTCTCTCAGCTCTAATTGTGGATTGAGCCTCTAATTGTGGATTGAGCCTCTGTGGAGAGAATGTGTGGTGTATAATGAATTCCTCTGTGCCCCAGAATACGTTCCTTTGGTCTTTGTTTTACAAATTGCCCCCATGGTAATCAAAACCATTAAGGCTTTCCAAAACAGATGATCATGCCTATCAGTTGAGCACACATAATCTGTGTGTGGGAGGGGGCGGGGGGAGGGGATTAGAGGAGGTGAAGAGGGGAACATTTACTGACAACATCCCCTTGGTTCCAGGCTCTTTACATATTTGAGATAATCTTTGTAGTTGCCCTGTGAATTATATAATATTCCCATTTTACAGATAAGGAGAGAGAGAGGCTCAGAGTCACTACCAGGAGGTGGTGGAGCTTGATTTCTAACCCTTTTCCTTCTGACTCAAAGCAGCAATTCACAGTGTGCTCCTGTTGCCTCATGAGAGTGAACCATAGATACTTGAATGTAGTTTTATATACTTCTACCTAAGAGCTTCAAGTGTAAGGCCGTAGACAGGATGAGCCCCATAGAAAGGCATGAAACCTTAAAAAAAAAAAAAAACGGGAAAACAAGACAAACGTGTGGGCACCCTCCTTGGGACTTCTGGGAGTAAAAATCCCTGTCAGGAACTGCTGCCACTTTTCTTCTGTTTCTATCTCCTTCAGGTTTCCACCCTTCACTCAAGTCAGCTAAATTGCCATTCGTTCATTCATTTAACAAACATTGATTGAAACACCAGCTTATGCTGGTCCTAGGAGTAAGACAGACATGGTTCCTATCTTCATGGCGCTAAAGACTGTGTTGAAGGAAGGAGGCAGGGAGAGTATTAAAGAATGGAGAAAAGCAATATATATATATATATATATATATATATATACATTTTTAAATAAATTTATTTATTTTATTTTTGGCTGTGTTGGGTCTTCGTTGCTGCACGCGGGCTTTCTCTGGTTGTGGTGAGCAGGGACTACTCTTCATTGCGATGCGTGGGTTTCTCATTGCAGTGGCTTCTCTTGTTGCGGAGCATGGGCTCTAGGCGTGTGGTCTTCAGTAGTTGTGGCACGCAGGCTCAGTAGTTGTGGCTCACGGGCTTAGTTGCTCTGCGGCATGTGGGATCTTCCCAGACCAGGGATAGAACCTGTGTCCCCTGCATAGGCAGGCAGATTCTTAACCACTGCACCACGAGGGAAGCCCAAGCAATATATATTAAATGTAGAATTACCATTTGATCTGGCAGTTCCACTTCTGGGTATACACACAAAAGACTGGAAAGCAGGGCAACTGATATTTATACACCAATGTTCATAGCAGCATTATTCACAATAGCCAAAAGGTGGAAGCAACTCAGATGTCCATAAATGGATGAATGGATAAACAAAATGTGGTACATCCATACAGTGGAATATTATTCAGCCATAAAAAGGAGTGAAATTCTGACATATGCAACAATGTGGAGGAACCTTGAGGACCTTATGCTTAGTGAAATAAGCCAGACAAAAGAACAAATATTGTTTTACTTCCACTTATATGAGGTACCTGGAGTAGTCGAATTCACAGAGACAGAAAGAATAGTAGTTACCAGGGGCTGGGGAGAGAGGAAAATGAGGAGTTATTGTTTAATGGGTATTGAGTTTCAGTTTGAGATGATGAAAAGCTCTAGAGATGGGCAGTGGTACTGGTTGCATGGCAACAAGTATACTTAATGCCACTGAACCATACACTTAAAAATGGTTAGAATGGGCCTTCCCTGGTGGTGCAGTGGTTGAGAGTCCACCTGCCAATGCAGGGGACACGGGTTCGTGCCCCGGTCCGGGAGGATCCCACATGCTGTGGAGCGGCTGGGTCCGTGAGCCATGGTTGCTGAGCCTGCGCGTCCGGAGCCTGTGCTCCGCAACGGGAGAGGCCACAACAGTGAGAGGCCCGCGAATCGCAAAAAAAAATTAAAAAAATAAAAAAAAATAATGGTTAGAATGGTAAATTTTATGTTATGTTTATTTTACCACGATAAAAAAAGTAACACATTTTGGACTTTGTCTTGAAGAAAATGAAATGAAAAATTATGAAAATAGATTCATCTTATATTTAACCAAAATAAGGTAATACAAATAGTTCTATGATGGCCATCATGTTAAGTGCTACAGAGAAGTGCTCCCTGGAGTTGGGAGAGAAGAGAGCAGGTGAACCTGCTCTGGTTGGTGGGGTTTGGGAACTGGGCAGGGCTTCCTCAAGAGAATGGCATTTAAACCAAGCCCTGAAATAGTCAACTAGGTGAAAGGGGGGTGGGTGTGTGTGGAGGACAAAACACTGCAGACAGAAGGGACAGCAGGGGGAAGACCAGGGGCAGCAACGGCCCTGGGTGCAGTCGAGGAAGAACAAGCCTGTGTGTGGAGCAGAGGAGGAGGCAGAGTGGGGAAGGAAAGTCGGGCTTGCGGGGCCTTGCAGAGGATTTCAGGCTCCTCGAAAAGCAAATGGAAGCCATCCTTAAGCAAGGGATTTTTATTTTTAATTTGCAAGCCTATTGGTTTAGTTGAGATTAAGTAGAAAGGGAAGGAAATTAAAGTTTATTGAGGGATTGCTCAGTGCCAACTAGCTCCTTACCATTCAGCTGTCTCTAAGCATAACACTTGGCACAGACAAGATGCTTGGTAATGATCCAAATGGTTGATGTTCCAGATGAGGCTCAGGGAGGTGAAGCCATTTGACTCAAGGCAGTACAGCCTGTGGGATCCTGGCCTCTGTGCTTTAAAGGGTCCTTCCCTGGACGCCCTGGAGCTGTGTGCCTCCCCACATGACCCAGGAACTGTGCCAACCTAGAGCCCATACCCACTTCCAGACCAACCACAAGTACAGAAAACCCACATTTCCTTGCTCAAATGGCCCCAGCTCTCTTCTAGAGCCTCCTTCCTGGGTCCCTCCTCCCGAGAACACTGGTGTATGTTGGGGTGGCCAAGGGGCAGCTGTTGGTGGGAGGGCCACTTAGGACTTGTGACTGGCATGGCCCAGCAGGTAAACACGAGGCTTCCTGGTTCAGGGCAGAGCCTGGGCAGTTAACTGGTTTCCTGTTGCTGCTGTTAAAAATGATCACAAATGTATCTTCTTACATTTCTGGAGGCCAGAAGTCAGAAACAGGTCTCAGTGAGCTATAATCCAGGTGTCAGCAGGGCTACACTCCTTTCTTTTTTTTTTTTTTTTTTTTT
>NW_006786690.1:3611157-3637012 GCF_000442215.2 Lipotes vexillifer | reverse complement strand
ACTGTTGCGGCCTCTCCCGTTGCGGAGCACAGGCTCCGGACGCGCAGGCTCAGCGGCCATGGCTCACGGGCCCAGCCGCTCCGCGGCATGTGGGATCTTCCCAGACCGGGGCAGGAACCCGTGTCCCCTGCATCAGCAGGCGGACTCCCAGCCACTGCGCCACCAGGGAAGCCCTGTTAGTTCTTTTTGTTGTTGTTGTTGTTGTACACGGGCCTCTCACTGCTGTGGCCTCTCCCGTTGCGGAGCACAGGCTCCGGACGCACAGGCTCAGCGGCCATGGCTCACGGGCCCAGCCGCTCCGCGGCATGTGGGATCTTCCCGAACCGGGTCACGAACCTGTGTCCCCTGCATCGGCAGGTGGACTCTCAACCACTGCGCCACCAGGGAAACCCTACACTCCTTTCTTGAGGCTTTACAGGAGAATCCGTTGACTTGCCTTTGCCACCTTATAGAGCCCACCCATGTTTCTGGGTTGGTGGCGTCCTCCGTCTGTCTTCAAAGCCAGCAATCCCATCACTCCAAACTCTGCTTCTGTCGTCACATCTTCTCTGACTCTGACTCTTCTCTCCCTTTCACTTCTGAGGATCCTTATGGTTATGTTGGGCCCACCAGGATAATCCAGCATAGTCTCCGCATCTGGAGGAGAGGTCAGGTGATTAGCAATCTTAATTCCCCTTTGCCACGTAAGATACCACATTCACAGGCTCCAGGGATTAGGCTGTGGACATCTTGGGAAAGAGGGGCATTATTCTACCTACCACTGGTGGGAAGAGAAGCAGGTAGGTTGAGCTAATTTTTCTTGTTCCACCATATTCCCAAGAACTCTAAGAATTTGAAATCCAAACCTAGACTTCCAGGTCATTATGAAGGTATGTTTATCAAAGTAGGAAAATAGAACAGAAAATGTATTTAAATGGTTTATTAGTTTATTTGATAACTTTTAGATATTGAGACATGTGCTATGTGGGCCTCCATTCGCACTCCTGCCACTGGCCCTACAAATATTAGGGGTAGACCTAACCCAAAGTCACATAACAAGCAAATGTCCAAATTAGAACACAAATTAGAACAAATCCTCTGTTATTTCCATCACACAGGGCACTTCTTCAAAGAGAGGTAAGGCTACCACTGTCTTACTCAGTTCTGATGCTATGTAATCTATCTATCTGCCTCCTTGGTGGTTATAAAGCTGTCTATTTTTGAACCTCCTATCCAGAGCCTAGCTCCCTGAAGCGGAAGCTTCTGAAGCTGTAAACCTCCTCTACCTAGTTTCCAATCTGCTCATAACTTGCTCATACCATACATTGTCCTAGGTGGATACCTCTTACACAGACCCTCCTCTTGGTCATTCAAGTTCTCGCATTTATGGTTTCACCAAACAATTAATTAGCGCCTCCACTGGGGATACAGAGATGGTTTAGTCACTATCCCTGCCCTCGTGGAATTCACAGTATAGTAAGGGTGCCAGACAATGAAATAGACAATGATAACCCTAGGTACAGAGATGGGTGCATTGCTAATCCGGGCAGATCTGGGGGGTGGGGTTTGGTAGAGGCTTTTCAGAGGAAGTGGTTCTCAAGCTGAGTCTCAACTAGGCCAGGAGGCTGGGGGCTAGATTTTTGGGTTGAGAGACTGGCATGTTTATAGGCCCTGAAGCTACAGTGGGGAAAGTTTGGGGGATCCCAAATCAGTCAGGCTGACTAGAGCAAGGAGTGGGAGATGGGAGGAGGCAGAACTAAGGCTTAAAATATGAAGAGCGGGCTTCCCTGGTGGCGCAGTGCTTGAGAGTCCGCCTGCCGATGCAGGAGACGCGGGTTCGTGCCCCGTTTCGGGAGGATCCCGCGTGCCGCGGAGCGGCTGGGCCCGTGAGCCACGGCCGCTGGGCCTGCGCGTCCGGAGCCTGTGCTCCGCAAATGGGAGGGGCCGCAACAGTGAGAGGCCCGCATAACGCAAGGAAAAAAAAAAAAAAAATATGAAGAGCCCCAGACTGACCCTGCTAGACTGCAGGCTTCATGAGTGCCTTCATGTTACTCTTTGCTTAGCCTCCGTGCTGGCTAGGTGTCTGGTACACAGCAGGTGCTCAATAAATATCTGCTGAAAGACTGAATGATGTGGAGTTCCTGAACACCATACAAAGGATCCCTGGAGGCAGCATTTCTCAGCCCCGCTGCACATTAGAATCACCTGGGGGAGCTTTAAAAACTAAAAATCTGGGGCTTCCCTGATGGCGCAGTGGTTGAGAGTCCACCTGCCGATGCAGGGGACATGGGTTCGTGCCCCGGTCCGGGAAGATCCCACATGCCGTGGAGCGGCTGGGTCTGTGAGCCATGGCCGCTGAGCCTGCGCGTCCGGAGCCTGTGCTCCGCAACGGGAGAGGCCACAACAGTGAGAGGCCCGCGGACCGCAAAAAGAAAAAAACAAAAACAAAAAACAAAAAACAACTAAAAATCTGGGCCCTACCCTAAACCATTTCTCTTACTAGCTTATTAGCTCCTTGAGGGCAAGGGTTGTATCTCATTTCTCTTGAAACTACTCAGTGCCCAGCAAGTGCCTGGCTCACAGTAGGGTTCAATATATTGTCTGGAGGAGGAGGGGAAACAAAATGTAAAAGGGCCACCCTAGATGCTTTCTCTGAATCTCTGGATATGGGGACTTGGTGCATTGGGATCACCTTTAAGATTCCCTGGGTGATTCCAGCGTGCAGCCAGGGCTGAGATCAGGGCCTCAGGGCCCACGCCATGGAAATGTCCTACCCAGATCATATTGGCGGGCCAGATATGCTCTGAATTGACAGCTCTGCAGGAAGTGAGGGGGGCTGGGTGCAGAGGTGGTGGTGTTGACGGTTTAGTGATCCAGGCGAGAGAGAACGAGAGCCCCAACTAAGGCGATGTGAGAAGCAAATGGATTTTGCGAGAGTTAGGAAGACACAGTCAATAGGATCTGATGGCTGGGGTGGACAGGTGAGAAGCTAAGATGCTCCTGACTTCAGGTTTGGAAAACTTAGGTGAGTAATGGGGCTGTTTCCTGGAATCTGATATATTGGGCAGGCGCAGGTTTAGGAAGCATTTCGTGGCCCTGTAATCCTAACGGGCCTCTGTAAACAGCTGTCTACTTTTTTGCTGGCCTTCTGACTGTTAAGCCCCAGAGTTTCCCTGATCTTTTCCATCTTGCCTCAGGCCCTCCCTGAGTAGTTCCAGCTCCTTTCTTTCCTTCTTTACCACCTTCACTATCCGCTTGAGGGCGAGATGGGGGTGGTGGGCACTTCTTCCAAAAAATCTGGCTGATGACACGTCTCTTTATTTCCTCTCCTCCCTGCTGCCCCCAAAACACGCTCTGGGCCTGTTTTCTTCAAAAAAAAAAAAAGTCAAAGCGGGGGCATGGTATAGGAATAGGGGGCAGCAGGGAGAAGGTTTCCCTTACTGTTATCAAAGTAACACTCTTAAGAACATTTGGAAAATACTGGGGAAAAAATTTAATCATTTATATCATGCCCACATAAATCCAGTCACTGCCATCATTTTGGTGTGTTTTCTGCCCCCCTCCTCTTTTTAAACTAGACATAAATTATTTTGTTATGTTCTTTTTACAGTTGTAAGCATACTGGTGAAACAGAACTGATTTATAAAAATAACGAAGCAGCTTAAGGGGCACAGCTTGAGAGTGGTGCATAGAAAGCAACAGAAAAAATATACCCAGTGGAGGCAAGAGTGTGGAAAACCTGCCCGTGTTAGGGTGTTGGTGGGAATGTGCATTGGTAGAGCTTCTGTGGAGGGCAACTTAATATCTATCAAAATCTCATACGTACATGACCTGTACCCCATAATTCTACTTAGGATTATCCTATAGAGGATATGTTCAAGTGCACAAATTTAGGTGAAAGAGAATGTTTGCTGCCTCGATTTTTTTTTTTTTTTTCTTTTGGACCTGCACCCCTGAATAAGCTCTGGGCTCTCCCAACCTTGGCCTCTTGGCAGGTGTGGGGGGAGCATCAGTTTAAAAAAAAAAAAAGTAAGGAAAAACGGGAGACAGATGTTTATAGGGAGATAAATTAAACAAATTGTAGTGTGTCCATAGAAATGGGAGACCATGCTGATCTGGATAAGTGGGGTGGAATACTTTGCAGGATGGTATGTGGTATCCCATTTTGGTATTAAAGGCTAACACAAAATGTCTTGGAAGGGAGCCACTGAACTGTATATTGGCGCGGTCCAAGATCTGGGAGGTGGCGACTTGTTCTATGGATGCTCCAGAGGCCTGTCAGCATTGCACTGAGATTCAGGCTCTCCAATGAGATGACTGGGTTCAAATCCCTGTTCTGCCTCTTACTGCCTGTGTGAACTTTGACAGGTCATTAACCTTTTGTGCCTTCATTTTCTCATGAGTAAAATGGAGATAATAATCATTCCTATCTCATAGGGTTGAAGTGAGAATTAAATTTTTAGTTCATGTACGACCCTTAAAAGTGCTTAAGTATATGAATGTGCTTAATCGATATTAGCTAAATCAGAGATTCCTGAGTTTGCATTCCAGCTTTGCCACGCTTTGGGCAAATTTCTTAACTTCTCTGAGCCCTGGTTTCCTGCAGGGTTGTAAGGATCTGGGTTAATGGTATGTAAATATCTTGCTGAAGAAATTGTCTCTCGCTGTAGTTCCTGGCCCTGTTGCAGAGGTGGTAATACCATTTTCTGGATCTTATCCCTGGGAGTGGATCTTATTCAGTCTTCAACTGAGGGGGAGCACGCTTCAGGGCTAGAGGTATTGGAAGTCAGTGCAGCAGCCCCAGTGCCAGAGGGTGGCAGAGTGGGGGGATGTGGTGGAAGGAGGGGTTCAGCTGCTACTCAGCTCCAGCCACATGTAGGCTGGCCATGAACTGCTAGATCTTAACTGTTTTTCGAGAGAAGTTGTGAAATCTCCTGGTTTTTAACTCTTGGCAATTAGCTCAATTTTGTAAACACTTTGAGGGCAAACGAAACATGGCAGCAGGCCGTATTTAGCCCACGAGCTGCCAGTTTGCTGTCTCTGCTCTAGCCTTTCTATTCTTGGATTAGCCAAAGATTTAATAAGTGCCTGCTGTACCTGTACTCCTCAGCGCCTGATCGTGTTTACTGTTCTGCAACCTCAGGTCTGCTGGCCCAGTATTGCTGTCAGGTACTAATTCAGCCTGGTGGGTATTTCATTGTGGTTTTAATTTGCATTTCCCTGATTACTAGTGAGACTGAACATCCTTTTATGTATCTATAGAAGTATTTTGTTCCTCAGTAGAATTTTTGTTTTAAGTCTTTGGATCGTGCTCTAGTTGCTGATAGTTTTAGGGCTTCCCTAATGGAATTTTTCTTTTGAATAACATCACACCCACTAGACTGGACTCCTCACAGCTTTGGTGCTGTCTGAACATCTTAGGGGGCCCAGCGCCAAGCACAGTGCCTGCTACACAGTAGGAAGCTCAGGAAATATTTGAACGAATCAAGTCCTGTTTCAAGAGTACGATATTTCTTTATTTTGCAGTTCTTGGCACAAGTAGTATTGATTGTAGTGCTTATTCGACAAGCACAACTCCCCCACTTTGATGAGAAGACAGACAGACAGATTTGTCTGTGTGTTGCCCCGTTAAAACCAGGAAGTAAAAAGAGGAACTGGCTTGCCTTGAGGGAACAGTGATTCTTGTAGGTGATTAGGGAAGTGTTTACTGAAAGAGGTACTGGAGCTTGAGAGAGGGAGAGATTGGAACTCTGATAGCCAACTGCTTAGAAATTATCCTAATGTGAGGCTGAGGATGATAAGCCTGAGGTATGAGTGGCCCCTTGATAGTTTGTGCACATCATATTAATACGTGGAACTGAATGTGCCCTTTTCCCCATGATACAGAGGGTCAGTTGCAAAGTGAAGCCTCTTTTGTGTTGAAGTGGGAAGAGCATTGTTTTCACAGACATAGACCTGAATTCCAGTCCCAGTGGTTCCCATTACCTCACCAAGCCTCAGTTTCTTTTTCTATAATGTGGGGGCAGTAATAAAAAAGGCTGTCCTTTAAATGAGAAAATGTTTAAAACATCCATTTCTCCTAACAATGCTAAGTCTTCCATTTGATTTTTGTTGTTTTTACCATAACTAGTCTGCCTTCCTACTAGGTCAGAGGGACCTCTCATCTGGTGGGGAGGGATCTAACCCATGTTTGTCTCTGAATCAATCTGCCTGTCTTAGGCAACTCTGTTCCCAGGAGCGATCTTCCTATGGATTTGCCAATCAAGCGTGGTCTTTTTTTTTTTTTTTGCGGTACGTGGGCCTCTCACTGTTGTGGCCTCTCCCGTTGCGGGGCACAGGCTCCGGACGCGCAGGCTCAGCGGCCATGGCTCACGGGCCCAGCCGCTCCGCGGCATGTGGGATCTTCCCGGACCGGGGTACGAACCCTTGTCCCCTGCATCGGCAGGCAGACTCTCAACCACTGGGCCACCAGGGAAGCCCCTCAAGCCTGGTCTTTGTGGTGGCAGTTTCTCTGATTCTTGGTTACACAGCGGCTTTCCTAGAGAGTAAGTTCCCTGAGGGCTGCAGGGAGGTCACACTGTTTGAGCAGTGTGGTTCTGCACGGCTGGTTTTGCATCTGTGCTCAGATTACCAGCTTTTTGTTTTCAAGGTAGGAAAATACGCCAGCCTCACACCCCTTCAGTCAACACCCACTGGAATTATTTGTGGATGTATTTATTGGTTTGGGGTATCTTGACCAAGATTGGGTGGGGGGTGCACTGTAAGCATTGCCTTTTTCCTCATCTCCCCTTCCTTTACCCTCCACTCAAGCCATACTTCCATTTCCTCCAGCACTGCAGACTCTCTCAGACCTCCAGTCCCTTTTATTGCCTCACCTGGAGTGTCCTTCCACTCACTTTTCACCTGGCAAATTCCTTCCTTCTCAGCCTTCAGGATCCAGGTCAAATGATTCCTCTCTGAAGCTTCCTTTGGCCCTCTAGGCAGACTGAGGCCTCCCTTCTTTATAGATCTCCATTTACTCACTCACTTGATTAGCTACAGATCAATTGAGGGGCTACTGTGTACCAGGCAGAGGCTACGGAGATTCATTTTAAAAAGAGTCTTTGCCCTAAAGGAGCATGTAGTCTAGGTGGGGAGACCCAAACATGCAGACAGACATGCTAACTGCATTAGGGAAGCACTGAGGGGGAGCATCTCACTTGCATCTGGGGACAGGTGACAGGGAAGGTTCCTGAAGGAGGGGACACCTGAGTCCTAAGAATGTGTGGGTATCCAGGTGGAAGGACTGGCTTGGGCAAAGATACAGAGTAGGGAAATAATGTGGTGTGTGCAGGACAGCGGCAAGCAGTCGGTTGTGTTGGAACATAGGCAAGGGCTAGAAAACTTAGGACTTTGTAGGTTGAACCACATGAAATTGTCATTTTTGTAGGTCAAAACAAAAATCGTCAGATATCATCAGTTTCATATGG
This sequence comes from Lipotes vexillifer, assembly GCF_000442215.2. Lineage (NCBI taxonomy): Eukaryota > Metazoa > Chordata > Mammalia > Artiodactyla > Lipotidae > Lipotes > Lipotes vexillifer. The sequence goes on along the minus strand of NW_006786690.1, from coordinate 3,629,564 downwards.
TTCAAGCTAATATGTTCTCCTAAGGGTTTTGGATCCTATCTTAGTGTTTCCCACACTTCTGTCAGTCTTGAACCACCTTCATAATTTTCACCACTGAGTACCCACTTAATTTTTATGTAAAGAGACTCACTCTTTATTTTTAACTTAAATAAATTTATTTTAAAATGGAATTTTATGTCCAAATGAAAAAAATCATGATTACTCAACATAAAAAGAAGTTAACTGTACAAAGAAACTCAGTGAAAATAAAACTCTTGCTAGATCCTGTTGCCTGCCTTGCTCTGCCTAAAAATGTCCCCTTCCACAAATAAAAGGAGTCTAAGCAATTGTTAGAGAAGTGCAGAGAGAGAGAGTTTGAGAGAGCAAACATATTTTAAGAGCCCAGGAGGGTTCATGGCAGTAGGAATTCCGAGAAGATGGAATCGAGAAATGTTTGGGAATGAAAATCACCAGGATTAATTCAATGTCACAGGAGAGAAAAGAGGAATCAAGAAGGACTTCCAGGGCTTCCTTGGTGGTGCGGTGGTTGAGAGTCTACCTGCCGATTCAGGGGACGCGGGTTCGTGCCCGGGTCCGGGAAGATCCCACGTGCCGCGGAGCAGCTGGGCCCGTGAGCCATGGCCGCTGAGCCTGTGCGTCCGGAGCCTGTTGCTCCGCAACGGGAGAGGCCACAGCAGTGAGAGGCCCCGCATACCGCAAAAAAAAAAAACCAAAAACCAATGACTTCCAGGGCTTCCCTGGTGGCGCGGTGGTTGAGAGTCCACCTGCCGATTCAGGGGACAGGGGTTCGTGCCCCGGTCCGGGAGGATCCCACGTGCCGCGGAGCAGCCATGGCCGCTGAGCCTGCGCGTCCGGAGCCTGTGCTCCGCAACGGGAGAAGCCACAACAGTGAGAGGCCCGCGTACCGCAAAAAAAAAAAAAAAAAAAAAAAAGACTTTCAGGTTTCAAGGCTGGAAGAACGCGGGTAGATGATGGCGCCAGCTATTGATGTGGGGAACAGTGATTTAGGAAGGGAGGATGGTGAGGTCAAGTGTGCACATCTCGCATTTGAGATGCCCAACAAAGAGCCAGGATGAGGGTTCGGAGCAGAACTACTGGGCACAGGCAGTCCTCAAGGCTGAGCCTCTAATAGACGGGGCAGCCGTTTTGGTGTGAGTGCTTCCTTGCATTTCCTCTCAGGCTAAAAACCGATCTTTGCCTTCCTCTGTGAAGGAGTAGATGGAAGTCCTGGGGCAGCAGTGTTCTCAATCATCTCGGTCTCAGCAGCTCCTAGCTCACTAGAGGAAAGGAGGTTTAAGGAGAAGATGGCAAGTTCCACTTTGAACCTGCTGAGCCATAGGGCCATGGGGGACATCGAGGAGGAATATCCATCGAGATAGATTCTGCTCTCCATCCAGGCAATCTAAAGTTTGGGACTAGACCTATAGATTTGGGAATCACCAGCCTATAGATGGTGGTAGAAGCCATGAGAATAGATGAGAATTGCCCAAAGACAGTGTGGTATCATAATAGTAGTGGGCCCAGGACTGAACTCAGAGGAACTACAGCATTTAAGGGGAGAGAAGTGGTGGGAAAGGAGACCATGAAGGAGACAGAAAAGGAACAGTTGGAAACTTTCAAAGTTTATCAGGAGAGGAAGCATCATGGAAGCAAATAAATGGAGTTTCCCAGAGAGGAGAAATCACCAGTGTCAGATACAGCAGAGAGATCCACCACAGTAAAAACACCTTCCGATGTTGCAGTTGGGATTTTACTGGTGACCTTGAAAAGTTTTCAGTAGAGTGGTGAGAATAGAAACCAACATTCATATTGATTGAGGCGATGAACAAGCATAGATAGCAAATGTACACTGTTCTTTGCAGGGGCATATAACAGACCTTTGTTATTTGTTCATGCAATAAATATCTATTGACTGACTACTGTGTGCCAGGCACTGTCCTAGGTGTTGATGAATAAAGCAGTGAACAAAAACATGGAATTTATATTCTAGGGATGGAGAGACAGACACTATATGAAATACAGTTGATCCTTGAACATCATGGGTGTGAAATGCATGGGTCCACTTACAGACGGATTTTTTTCCCATACATATATATACGACTCTGTTTACTACGCAAGGTTGGTTGAATCCACAGATGGGGAACCATGGATAGAGAGGGCTGACTGTAAAGTTATATGGGGATTTTCGAGGGGTGTCGGCGCCCCTAACCCCCCAGTGTTGTTCAGGGATCAAGTGTATATCAGGTGATGATAAGTGCTTTGAAGAAAAATATAGTGACAGAGGTGTGTGTGTGCACTACTTTATATAAGGTGATTAGGTCAAGTCTCTCTGATCAGATGACTGTTATAAGGGATTGTTGAGTTTGTTTTAAAGCACAGTATCAAATTAATTGTAGTCGTTAATTCTCTCTTTTTTTTTTTTTTTTTGCTGTACGCTGGCCTCTCACTGTTGTGGCCTCTCCCGTTGCGGAGCACAGGCTCCGGATGCGCAGGCTCAGCGGCCGTGGCTCACGGGCCCAGCCGCTCCGCAGCATGTGGGATCTTCCCGGACCAGGGCACGAACCTGTGTCCCCTGCATGGGCAGGTGGACTCTCAACCACTGCGCCACCAGGGAAGCCCTGTAGTCCTTAATTCTTGATACCCGGTCTACAGTGTTAAAATAATTCGTTTATAGGTTTTACCACTCCCCTACCTGGGATCCATAAAACTTCACAATAAAATACAAAGTCCTTATCACGGTCTCTAAAACCCTCCATAATCTGCCCCCTGCCTTCCTCACCAATTCATCTGGTGCTGCCCTTCCCCTTTCTCGGTCCACTCCAGCACCAAAGCTGGAGTGAGTGAATGAAGGAATGAAGGAATGAAGTGTGTCAGTTGGATGGTGTCTTCCCAAGTGGCCTCTCTGGCAAGGGTAAACAAGGCAGCTTGAGGTCAGCGAGCTTGAGCTTTGGTGCTGGACAAACCTGGCTTTGACTCCTGGCTGTGCTGCTTACAAGTTCTGTGACTTTAGGTAGGTCACAAATCCTCAGTTTCCTCATCTGTGAAATGGAGATTATATGATATCTATATTGCAAGATTGCTTTTAGGTACAGTTGATAGTTAATGCAAATTGCTTAGCATAATGTGTGGCACATTGTAAGTGCCAAGAATTGGTAGTAGTGTTACCACCATTGTTATTGTTATCATTGCTTTGATACATCAGGCCTCCTCGGTTAACAGATGAGGAAGCAGGCCTCACCAACGTCAAGCAATGAGCCAGGGAAGGAGGAGAGGTGACCAGCACCCAGGTGTTCACGTTTGGAGTGCAAGCCAGTGTGGGCTTCCGAGCTGAGCAGACCTTGGTTCATGTTTTGGGGTTTGTCATTTACCACGTTTGAGCTGGTTGCTTCACCTCTCTGAGCCTTGGGTTCTCCATCCTTAAAATGCCTCATGAGATTGTTGGAAGGTGGAGAAATAACATATAAAGGTAGCCCAGAGCTGGGCCACCTATAAGGCACTCAACAAGCAGCAGTTCTTCCCACCTCAGTGGTGGTGCTGCCTTCTTAATCTTCTCTGCTTAACCCAGTGGTTGGTTGGTTGGTTGGTTTTCCCAAAGAGATGAGGGAGACACGGACCCCTTTGAGAATTTGTAACCTATGGACACCCAAACTCAGAGGGTTCCTAAACCTTTGCTGATAGTGGGGGTGAAAATTTAATAGATCCAGACTTAATCCAATCAATCAATCTCTCCTCCTTCTCCCTCTGTCTTCTCTGTTTTTTCTCTTTACTGTCCGGCCCTATGTGTGCCAGGCAAGCTGCTTTTATTTAGCTCGCACTTTTTCTAACATCTAACCTCTAAGGGCATTCTCAGCAAAGACCACAACCACACTCTCAGTTTCTGGAGCTGAGGGCATGGTGTCCCTTAAGTTTCCAAAGCATCAATTTCCTTATCTGTAAAATGGATGGTGAGGATTAATGAAGATAACATTGTTGGTTGATAGCACTTTGCCAGGTATGTTCACATGTGACCTCATTAAATCCAAACAATAATTCCGTGAGGTAGACCTTTCATTCAACTCAGTCAATATTGAGTGCCTACTATGTTCTAGGTAGTTTTAGCCACAGTGATGCCTCATGGAGCTCACAGAGGGGGAAGAGACTATAAAAACATGAACCACTAAATAAGGCAGTTTCAAATTGTAACAGATGTTATAACAAAAATGAAACAAGGTAAAGAGCTAAGGGATGGTGGTTAGGTTACTACCTGGATACAATTTATATAAATTCGTAGTATCAAAGTATATCCTTGATACGTCTTTATTTATTTTATTATTTATTTATTTATTTATTTTGGTACGCGGGCCTCTCACCGTTGCGGCCTCTCCCGTTGCGGAGCACAGGCTCCGGACGCGCAGGCTCCGCGGCCATGGCTCACGGGCCCAGCCGCTCCGCGGCATGTGGGATCTTCCCGGACTGGGGCATGAACCCGTGTCCCCTGCATCGGCAGGTGGACTCTCAACCACTGCACCACCAGGGAAGCCCCATACTTCTTTATTTTTATAGTAGCTCCCCCCCCACCCCCATCCCTGCCCCGGCCCCATAAATACAGATTCTCAGTGGACTGCTCTCCATGGGCACTACAGAATGCTTCAGTCTGCCCTCTTAAGACAAAGGGCCTCAGGAGGTTTCTAGGCCTGATATCCCTAACTAGTTAGTAGAGAGTTTAACTGAACTTCAAGGCAAGTCTATGAAAGGTGCGGACTTTGAATCTCAGACACCATTCCTTGGAGCTGGCAGTCTCTGCTTGCATTACCACATTTGAGGAGGGCAAATCCAGCCTGTGAAACTCATAAAGATGCCATCCCTAAGTAAAATAACCACCAACTGAACATGTTTGAAGTATGTGAAACAAAGATGAATGTAGTCAATTCAGAAAAATGAGCCCATTGGGGAAGAGAACAGTGGCTACAGCTGTGCAGAACGAAACTGCCCAGATGGTTTTATATTCTCCTTTACAGCAGAACATAATATTCTTTTTACCAAGGCAATGAATTTTCTCTAATAATTTGTTCTTTAAAAAAAAATACCTGGGCTTCCCTGGTGGCGCAGTGGTTGAGAGTCTGCCTGCTGATGCAGGGGACATGGGTTCGTGCCCCGGTCCAGGAAGATCCCTCGTGCCGCAGAGCACTGAGCCTGCGCGTCCAGAGCCTGTGCTCCGCAACGGAGAGGCCACAACAGTGAGAGGCCCACACACCGCAAAAAAACCCCCCAAAAACAAAAAAAAACCTACTGTATGTCAGTTACTTAATATAACGTATTAATAAACTTCACAAGAAATCTATAAAGAAACAATTTCAGCCAGTTTAAGTAACTTGACCACAGCCAACATTGGTAGAGGTGGGGATTGGAGCTCAGGTTGTCACTGAGCTGCAATCCTGTGTCCTTTAAATGCACCACCCAACAAACCTCAGATGCCGCCCACTTGGTTAGAGAGAGGAGTGGCAGAGCCCAGGCCAGGCGAGGTCCAAGGGGGAAGCCCTTCACCCACCAGTATTCCTCACCCAGCACACTGTCCAGCCCACAGAATTCCACTTGACCATTCCATGAAAGGCAAGGGCCCCTTTCTGCTATCAAAGACAAAGTGGTTGGTTCTTTGTTTTGTTTGTTTTGTTTTTGTTTGTCCCCCCCCCCCCCCGTGTCTTTCAGTGTTTTAAATGACTCTAGTGCCAACCAGCTTGGGATTGCTCTTTTCCAAAATTAAAATGCCTTTAAGTTGTTTTCATTATAAAGGTGGAACATATTTGTTGCAAAAAGTGTGCATAGCAGAAGAGAGCGAGCCTCCCTGCCCATTTTTGGGCAGGATAGCCTTAAACATGCCTTCTGAACATGTTTTGTTGTTGTTTTAAAAGATGGGTCTTTTAAGTCCTCTCACAAGGGGCTGTATAGTGCTAACCCCCTCAGGTTTTCAGATGACACTCTAGACTGGCCTTAAGTTGAATAATAATTAGTTCAGTTTTCAAGAAACCTTTATGGAATATCACCTGTGTGCTAGGTGTTGCTGATCCAAGGTGGATCGAAACAGCCTCAGACTTTAGGGAACTCATTCTGTTGTTGAAAATCCTTGCATAAACCAAGGGTTAGATAGATGGTAATCCCCCAGTGAACAGAGTATCACTAAAAGTGATACAGAGTATCACTTTTAGAATTGGTTAAAAACTTTCTTTTTAATCAGAATGACACATATGACATAATTAACTAATCTGAGACATAGACAAATATTCAAGTGTAAAAGTTCTTTACTTTGCAGGTAACCCTGCCTCAGGCTGGCATAGATGGGGTAGGGATGGGGTGCATACCCCCCAGCAGCATACATTGTTTCTTTTCATTCCGGTTGTTGAGATCTCCCTGGGTAACTTGCACAAAGTGTTCCATGTGGCCTAAGTGTATGCCAGGTCAGTTAGTCAGCAGCTCTGCATCAGGAATGGGCCCATTTTTCCATTACACCAATGTTACATTTTCAAAATGGAAGGTATTGAAAATGTAAATTTAAAAGCATTTGCTGTGCAGGAGAGGGAGATTCTAGGGCCAGGACTAGAATCCAAGTCTCCTCACACCAGTTTGATGTGTTTTCCATTACATCCCATGATTGAGTCTTAGAGCACTGAATGGGTGATTATTAATCTTTATGGACTTTTTATCCAATGCTGATTATATGGACTGGATTGTGCTGGGCAACAGAGATTTAAAGTTGGACGGGTCAGGGAATTCCCTGGCAGTCCAGTGGTTAAGGCTCAGCGCTTTCACTGCGGAGGCCTCGGTTCCATCCCTGGTCAGGGAACTAAGATTCCACAAGCCACACTGTGCAGCCAAAAAATAAAATAAAGTTGGACAGGTCAGTCACTGCACTTGATAAATAAACAGCTCAGTGAGAAGACAGAAGAATAAATTGACAATTTACACCCTGAAAAGTGTTAGTTGCAGAGGAAAGGGCACCAAGCAGAGGGGGTGGGAACACAGTGGGGGGGGGGGGCTTCTCAATTTACTGAGTGAATGAAAGCTCATTTGAAGAAACAATTTATATTATTTCTTTTACCTTTCCCAGAGCCAAGACCTGAAGAGCCGCTGGGCTTTCCCACATTGGGTGGGAGGTCAGGCTCAGTACACTGCCAAATTGTTGATGGTGATCAGATTAGTGTGTAATCCGATATGATCTAATCAAACAAGATGTAATCAATGCTGGTATTTTAAACCAATTTTCAACTGTTTAGTAGCTTTTTTTTTTTTAGTAGTAATAATACTTTATTAATAGTAAAATTTAGTGCTTCTAGGATGAGGGCAAGGGCCCTCAAGGATGGTGTCTTGGGCTTGTCTGATTGAGGCCCTAATGATTTAGAGGAAATAGCCACTCATTCATTTATTCATTCATTCATTCAAGAAGTATTTATTTGGTACCTCTGTACCAGACACTGTGTTTTGGGGAAAGTGAGACACGGGCTATTACCTCTTGTAGCTAAACTGTTTGACTTTTGACAAATCACTTTCACTCTCTGGGCCTCAAATCCTTGACCTGTTCAGAGATGTGCGGTCACAGTGGACCTGGACTGTTTAGATTCACATTCCAGCTTCTCTTCTCTCCTGTTACATGACCACATGCAAGTTAATTTAGTCTCCCTGAACTTCAGTTTCCTCATCTGTAACATGGGGATAATATTTCTCGTTTCATTGGGTTGTACTGAGAGTGAAACTTAGCTCAACCACTGGGCTTAGTGCCCCCAATCAAGGGTGGTCACTAGCGTTAATCCCTGATTTCCTGAGCCGCAAACCCACCCTGGAACCACACACAGGTGTTATTTGGGGCGTGGCTCACAGCTCAAGGGGGCGGGCTAGGATTTATAAAGGCAAGGTCCGGCGCAGTGGTCTCATCCTGCCTTGGCTGGACACCGGAGTGGTTTTCCAGGCCGTGGCTCCGCACTACGAGGACCTGAAGCGAGGCTGCCCAGCGGCGACCAGTGCGAAGCCGACGCGCTCGGGCCAAGCTGCTCCAGTTCCCGGCGCACGCGGCTCCGGGAGGGCGCAGAGGACCGGACCCCCACAACCACAGGCCGTGGGGGCGGGGCCTGCAGCCGGCCGGCCCGCCCGCCCCCCACAGCCCGCGGCCCCTACACCCCACTTCGCCGAGGCCCGGAAGGGACCAGTCGCGCTTCCGTCCCCGCGGGGGAGGCACGGAGGGCGGAGCTGCAGCCAGAGGACGCGACGCGAGCCCAGTTCCGGCGAGGAGGCCGCGCCAGTGACAGCGATGGCGGCGGAGTCGGCGCTCCAAGTTGTGGAGAAGCTGCAGCCGCGCCTGGCCGCGAACCCGGACCCGAAGAAGGTGAGCGAGCGGACAGCGCGGAGAGGGCCGGGCGTTGGGCGCGGCGCGGCCCCGTAACGGTCGCGGACCCCGGTGCGGCTCCTTTCCGAGCGGCCGGGGCCGTGGGCGCTCAGACCCGGAGCGCGGCCCCGCCGGTCTGCGGCCTGCGATCGGGAAGTTAGTGGCCCTTGGCCGCTACCCACGCGGTGGGACCCCGCACGGCGGGTGGCGCGCCTCTGCGGGCCCGGCCTCCCTGCCTCCCGGGCCGGGCGCCCGCGGGCTCCGGGCGGACACCGCGTGTCGGCGGGGCTCCCGGAGCCCTCCCCCGGCGTCCCGGGCCAGCTGTTTCCTGTCGGGAGAGCTCGCCCGGAGTTAACTCCTGCCCGCTCCATTCCTCACCTTGCGAAATGTTTCTGATTTCTTAGTGTCTTTTGATGTTTGTTGGGAGAAGGAGGTGGTTCTGCCTGTGCTTGATGGAGTCTAGGCTCGGTGTGTGGTCCTGCGTCTTTAAGACGTTTTTATTGCTTTGGCTTGATTATTAGAGCGTGGACCTTTTCGCTTTCTCAGTAAATCTCTTTCAAAACAAAATAAACCTCACGTCACCCTAACTAAAAACTTAGGTTGTAAATGGAAAGAAAAAAAAACAAGGCTTAGAAGTTGCAGCTAGATTTCCTTCTGGCCTTGATAGAAAGTTAAGAGCTACTGTTTCTGGCTGCTGCGAGTGATGGGCAACCATTTTTAATTGCACTCAGCTAGTTTTTTTCCCCCTTAACTGTTCTCTTAAGTTAAATGCATTCTTCTCTCTCTGCGACTTTTCTTCCATCCAGCTTCTTGGTGTCTGGGAGAGTGTCCCGTGGATGCTAGAGTTTTTTTTTTTAATTGAAATACATTGATGAAAACACTCAAGGTGTTTGACATTCTCTGTCAGCATTATAGCTGGAGTGTACAGTGTTGTAAGAGTTGGATCTCTGAACCCCAGAGTGGCTTTTGAAGAGGAAATAATCCAGGGAGGCAGTCGAAATAAAGTGGTGAGGAGATTTGAGTTCTAATTTATTTGCCAGCCATGGACATTAGGGATGTTCCTTGCTAAGCCAGTTTCCTCACCTGCTTCTTCCCAGGACAGAACCAAAAGGCAGAAGTGCTCAGTAGATGTTAATCTCCACTCTTTACAATTTTTCTTGAAGGGCCCCTTTCTCTTCACCTCTTCTTGGCCTGTCATAGTTGAGGTTTTTTCCCTCCGTTTCTAAAGGCTGCTCAACGCATCTCACTATCAGACCGCTGTTTAACTCTCCTCATGCATACCTAGCTCAAAGATCCACTTCTTCAGGACATTTTAGCTTTAAGTCTGTGAAAACCGAAGTGCTTTCACTTGTTTTGTGTTATATTTCCTATAATGGCTTCAGTACCTAGTGGACATATTTACAAGTTTCTTTTTACAGTAACCCTTTGTGGGCATCTAATAAATGCTCATTATTTCCGAGTACTAGCTTGTTTTCCCAAACACTGTAGGTTTGTGACTGATTTTTTTTAAAACCCTAGAGCAATATGATGTAAATCGCCCCCATCTCCCCAATTTGGTGTTCCATCAGGTTAAAAAAAAATGCACCGTGTAGTGTCTACAGTCATTTTCCCACTAGAATTTAAATTTTGAAGCAGCTTTTCCAGTAGTTGATGTGCATAAAATTTCAGATTAAGAAAAGGTTTGTTTAACTTCACATCCTATTTGAACTATTAGTGATTGTGAGTATCTGGGCTTTCTCTTCCCAGATAGAAACTCACCCTGAGCTTCTGACTTTGCATTATGAAGATCATTTTTGCAAAGGGCACAATAGTTGGCATTCACAAATGAGCTAATGCAGAGGGAAAACTGCAAGCTGGTGCACTGGCCTTCTCAACCTTCTGTTAACCCAACAAGCTCCCACAGGTTGTTCTTGAATTGCAAGATGATTATATAGCAAGTACTGAACTTACAACTAAATCTTGATTTCAAACCATTATTAGCCAAACGGTTGATTCCACACCTATATTCATAGATTTCCTCGTATTAAACATAGGTGTTTAACTGTAACCCTTCTTTTCACTTTAAGCCCATCTATGATCTAGGCTTACGTGGGGAAAAAGGTATCAGGCAAACCAGGGTCACTTGGTTCCTACTATTTAAGTAGAAACAATTTTCATGGCTGGTAAAGTTACCTGTCCTGTGTTACAGTTTGAGCGTGGAAACTATGAAGAACACAGTTTGAAGGCAAGTGGAGAACGAGGGCGACATTACGATCATCTTTAGCTCTTTGTGATCAAGTAGTGTGCAGAGGCTAACTGAGATTCTTAAGCATGGACTGTGCAAATGTTTGACATTTCTCAATGACTTGTCATCAGTTCTTGCAAACTACAATAGGTCCCTAGGTTTGATAATAGCAAGTTTCCACCTACCTGAGGATACCCAAAGTGCTTTATCATTTTAACGCTTTGTTCTTTTTTGAACATTATTGAAAATAGAGGGGCTCTGAAGCCCTTTTTCTCTTATGTCGGGCTAAATTGGTTTGAATATCTCTAGGGTTTTAGGTTCATCTGCTTTTAAGTCGTCCCTCCTAACCCAAAACGAAGCAGAAAGGCAGCGTTTATGCTTCCAATTAGTGCTAGGCTTTGAGATGAACACACCTTCAGTGACTTCTGGCCCCATTCTTTTTTTTTTTTTTTTTTTTGCAGTACACGGGCCTCTCACTGTTGTGGCCTCTCCGGCTGCAGAGCACAGGCTCCGGACGCGCAGGCTCAGCGGCCGTGGCTCACGGGCCCAGCCGCTCCACGGCATGTGGGATCTTCCCGCACTGGGGCATGAACCCGTGTCCCCTGCATCGGCAGGCGGACTCTCAACCGCTGCGCCACCAGGGAAGCCGTGGCCCCATTCTTATATGTGGCCTTTGTAGAGGTCCTGCGACTCTGTCCTGGTGGTGACCTTCTTTCCTCTGTGGACTCTAAACTGTCTGACAACGTAACACTAAGGGGGGGTTCTTCTGCTTTGTGTCGAGTGTGCTAAGAGGCACATGAACTACTGCTCCATTTCCTTTTCCGGTCTTCTAAGGACAGTGTCTTTATGTTGGTTATTTCTCCTGGCTTTGTAGTACATGCTGTGGTAAACACACTTGACCTACTCGCTTGTTAGGCAAGTTACCTAACCTCACTGGGCTCAGTTTTAATATTTGTAAAATGGGGAACATAATATCCATTTTATAGAGTTGGTTAATGAGGATGAAATGAGGTAACACATGTAAGGACGTTAGCATAGTAGCCAGTGTACAGTAAATAGTATATAAATGCCTTCCAGGGAATGGCATTAGAGGAGACAACCTGTCTTTAACCTTTTCAATGATTCTAAATTTTCCTTTAAGGAAAGGAATTGGCATTCATCTTTGCACCCATAGCTTTGATGACAAGAAATACACATATACTTTGTCCTGAGTTGGATGGTGGTAGTGATCGAATTCGAAGTGGAGAATAATTTTCACTCATCTATGAAGGTGAAACTCCTTAGATACACCACTTGGCTTCTCATATGTTCGCAGTCAAAACAAGATTATCACGTGTGATCCAGTTGCTCTGCCTAGCAACCAGGTTCAGTAATTATTGAAGTAGAATGACCAGAAAAACATACTTGCTACTCCACCTAGTAGCAATATAGCATACTAATTGTAGCCTGGGCTACACATAGGAAAAGAACAGATCTTGTTATCAGATATTTAAATATAAAGGTAGTCACAGTTAATCTATTTTGAACTACTTGTACTTTTCAGCACTCCTCGAAAGATAGGTATATTTATATATAGATAAATATTTCCTAGAGGATGGCGTAGGGTAGAAGTGGAGCAAGTAGGAATTGGCTGGGGAACATCTGGTATAGGATCAAGGGCAGCCGTTTAAAGAATGGTCAGTTGATGAATGAAATGATTAATACGAAGCATGTATTAAGCTTGTACAGCATTCCAGGCACTATGGCTAAAGACTGCACATGGTTTGTCTCTCTAAATCCTCACAGCTTGTGAAGTACAGATAGGATCCAGTTCCTGTTTTGCAGATGAAGTAACTGAGGTTCAGAGAGGTTAGTGACTTGCACAAGATCACCCCGCAAGGAAGTGGCAGGGCCAGACTGAAGCCTGTCTCTGACTCTGGAACTCTGTCTTAACAGCTCTGCTATCTGATTTTGAGCCAGCTCAAGAGAATACAGAAAAGAAATGTGACCAAACCCAGATTGCTTCTCTAATCTACCCAGACATTTTGTGTTCACCATTTGCAACGGCAAAGCTCTGATTCTAGCAGCTTGAAATTGGTGTTGGCTTCCCACTTACATCGAAAAAACCCAGTTCTGTTAAACACACTTTTTCTGGAAACATGATACCCTTTTCCTGTAGAGACCTCTTCTCCTTTTTACTTTCCTCTATGCCGGGTGCATGAGTAATTTCCTAAAGTTGGCTCCTTTCTCAGAAAGTCTCTCTCAAAACTGGGCAGAAAGATAGTTGTTGATTACTTTTCTTAGAGCCGATAGGTTTGATTCTCTTCTCTACGTTTTATTTCCCCTTGGTGTAGCATAGTGGCTGAAAGCACACAATCTAAAGCCGCAGACCTAAGTGAATCCTGCCCTACTTGCATCCTGGGGCAAGTACCTTAACTTCTTCGAGTCTGTTTTCACACTTGTAAAATAAGGATAACAACCATACTGTATACTACAGAGCAGTGTAAGTACTTAACCACTGGATATTATTCTTATTTGTTCCAGTGAATGATTATGATTTTATAGAAATTAATGTTTATTTTATTCTCTGCAGCTATTGAAATATCTGAAGAAACTCTCCACCTTGCCTATTACAGTAGACATTCTTGCGGTAAGAACTGTGTAATTTTAGATGTTATATAGCTATATCCCCTCCCCTTCCTGACCAGAGAGATTATATAGTAAGAGCATGGGCTTTAGAAGTGAAAGAAACCAGACACAAGGCCACATATTGTATGGTTTTATTTATATGAAATGTCCAGAATAGGCAAATCCATAGATAGAATGTTAGAGTAGTGATTGCCAGGGATGGGGGGGAATTGGGAGGAACAGCGTTTCTTTTTAGGGTGATGAAAATGTTCTGGAATTAGTGGTGATGGTTGTGTAGTATTGTGAGTATTCTGGAAACCACTGAACTGTACACTTTAAAATGGTTAAAATAGTGAATTTTATCTCAGTTTTTTTTCTAAAAATTAAAAGAACATTGGCATCTAGTCCTGGATTCAAATCCAAGTTTGTGACTTTAGGCTGTTCCTTCTTTGTAAAATGGGGCAGGTCCTAACCTCACAGTTATCATGTAAGTATTAATTCAGGCACTCTACGCAGTGCTCTTAGCTCAGTGCCTAACACCTGCCATGATCACTCTTGTTATTATTGCTAAAGTTCTAGAAGTGTTTTAATTTAGTGTTTTCCTCTTCTGAATCTGGTGCACTTTGCTACTCTGTATCATTAGAGGTTTGGGGCACAGACACAAAGTAAGTTTGTACTGAGACTTGCAAGGTATGTTTTTTGGAAGGAAGTATTGGTTTGTTGAAAAGTAGGAGGTCTTATTTCTTTAGAAAATTGTGAGCCTAGTTCTACAACCCTGGAACAATTCCTTTGTCAATTTTGTAGGAGACCGGGGTTGGGAAAACGGTAAATAGCTTGCGAAAACATGAGCATGTCGGAAGCTTTGCCAAGGACCTAGTGGCCCAGTGGAAGAAGCTGGTTCCTGTGGAACGGTAAGAAAAGTTCCTCAATTCTGCCTCAATTCAAAGAAATAATCCATGATCATTATAGAATACTAGAAAACATTTAAAAATAGAAATAAGAATAAAAATTTCTTAATTCAACCATCCAGAGATAAGCATTATTGACGTTTTGGAATGTTTCTTCCTAACCTGTTCTGAAAAGGCATTTTTATATAGTTGTGAATAAACTGATGTAAATTACAGCTCTTTTTTAATGTAACAAGTTAAATATTTCCCTGTGTTGAAAAGCTTTTTAAGTATTTTCACTTCCCAAGATGTTTGATCTTCTTTGTGTCCTGTAGTTAAACTCGTCATTTCCCATTTATTGAATATTTGGACTTTCCCAGTTTTAAACCTTAGCTGAGTATCTTTGAGCAGAACCCATTTACCTTCTTCCCAAGACCTTGTTTCTAACTCTGTAAACTCTTCATCCCTTTTGTGAGTTCAGGTCCTGTGATGTTGTCCTCTGAACAAGGATTACCCTGAGATTTATACCTGCTTCATCTGCTTTTTCTTTTATTTTAGAAACACTGAGCCTGATGAACAGGACTTTGAGAAGAGCAATTCTCGAAAGCGCCCCAGGGATGCCCTTAAGGAGGGGGAGGGGGAGGGGGACTACCCAGGGAGCTGGAGAGCCTCCGGTAGCCAGTCCTGTAGTCCTGATAACAGGCAGAAAAAACACAGAAAACTCTCGGAGCTTGAGCGACCTCACAAAGTATCTCACAGTCATGAGAGGAGAGACGAGAGAAAGAGGTACCACAGAGCTTCTCCAGTTTACTCTTCAGACCACGAATCTTCCGACTACGGCCATGTTCAGTCCCCACTGTCATCCGCCAGCCCTCATCAGATGTCTGTGGACCATTACAGATCCCTGGAGGAGGACCACGAGCCCTTTGTTTCACACCAGAAGCCTGGCAAAGGCCACAGTAATGCCTTTCAGGACAGACTGGGGGTCAGTCAAGAACGACACCTGGGTGAAGCCCAAGGGAAAGAGGTCGTGAGTCAGAGCAAGGAGCACAGATCTTCCCATAAAGAAAAACGTCCGGTGAATTCCAAAGGAGATGAGAAGTCCTCTTTGAGCAGAGAAAAATCACACAAGGCCATCTCCAAAGAGGAAAACCGGCGGAGGCCACCCTCAGGGGACAGTACAAAGGAGAAAGCGCCCTCTAGTGGTGTCAAGAAAGAGAAGGAAAAAGAGGGCAGCACCAAGAAGCTTCTACCCCCCTTGGAGGTGGCATCAGACAACCACCTTAAAAAGCCAAAATACAGAGACCCAGAGAAAACCAAATCAGACAAAAACAAGCAGAGTGTAGAAAGCTTAGACATAGGCAAGGGGGCAGGAGACCTGTTGCCCAAGGCAAAAGAGGTTTCTAACAACCTAAAGGCTCAAGAAGGAAAAGTAAAACCTTCTCATTTAGATAGAAAGTCAGTGGGCTCCTTCCTTAAAGCTGAGGAGGCAGATATGGATGATGAATTCGAGCAGCCCACCATGTCTTTTGAGTCATACCTCAGCTATGACCAGCCCCGGAAGAAAAAGAAAAAGATTGTGAAAACTTCAACCACGACTCCTGGAGAAAAAGGATTTAAAAAACATGATTCAAAAAGCACTAGTAAAAACTTGGACTCAGTTCAGAAATTACCTAAGGTGAACGAAAACAAGTCAGAGAAGCTTCCGCCAGCTGGATCCCATTCAGCCAAGCTGAAAAAGGTAACCCCTGTGGCCCCCTCCCAGCCAGAGCACCTGGGCCGGCAGAGCTCCCGGGACGACCCCACCACTGTTTGTCTGGGCTGGCTTTCCCGTGGCCTGTTGAATTTCAGTTTGAAGTAATTTCCTCCCGGCCTCTCTGGCCACCAGGGTCAGTAGAACCCAAGAAAAGTATTTTCTGAGGCATCCCATTGTGCCGGGCCCATCTCTCCGTATCTCCTGACTTAGGTGGTGTCAGGCACAGCTGCCGCCCCTCCTGCAGACTGGATATGCCTGTGAAGTTATCTGCCACGTCAACACTGCTGGGCGTCGACTGTGGGAAAGAGCTGTGCTTGTAGAAAGAGGCTCTCCAGTCACTGGTCTCTTCTCTGCAGGTCCCCAGCGATGTGCTGCCAGTGTTACCAGACCTTCCATTACCTGTGATACAGGCCAATTACCGCCCCCTTCCTTCCCTTGAACTGATATCTGCCTTCCAACCAAAGCGAAAAGGTAATTTTCTTTGTCTTTTTTTCTTTTTTTAATGGAGAAAATGGTTTTAAAAATTCATTCATGGTCTGTCATCAGATTTTGGTGCATTTCCTAAGAGCACAGGTTCTGGAGTTGGATGGCTTGGGTTTGAATCCCAGCTCTGGCTTTTACTACAAGTTACATGAACTTGGGTAACAACTTAATTTCCTTGGACTTCAGTTTCATATTCTGTGAATGGGAGTAATAATGGTATCTGCCTATGAGGTGGATTGAAAGTGATAATGCTGGTAAAGCTCTGAGCTCTGGGTTTTTACACATAGTGTTTGCTAAATCTTAGCTGCTGCTATTACCAGCAGCCTTTTACTCTGTACATTCCATAGGGGCTTAAAGAAAGGCTAGGGACTTCCCTGGTGGTGCAGTGGTTAAGAATCCGCCTGCCAGTGCAGGGGTCACAAGTTCGATCCCTGGTCCGGGAAGATCCCACATGCCGCGGAGCAACTAAGCCCGTGTGCCACAACTACTGAAACCCATGTGCCAAGAGCCCATGCTCCGCAACACGAGAAGCCACTGCAATGAGAAGCCTGCGCACCACAACGAAGAGTAGCCCCCACTCGCCGCACCTAGAGAAAGCCCCCGCGCAGCAACGGAGGCCCAAATGCAGCCAAAAAATAAATAAATAAATAAAGGCTAGTTTTAATAGCAAAAGAATTAGATGCCACATAGGTGTCCCTTAGCAAGAGACTAACGGATGGATCATGGTTCATCCACACAGTGCAGCCGTTTAAAAAAAGAAGTAGAAAATCTATGTACTGATGGGATTTCTAAAATGTAAGTGACAGAATGGTTATAGTATGTTATTGATTGGTTAAAAAGGAATAAAATAAATGTTAGTTTATTTTTGCATTGACTCTCTGGAAGGACACAAGAAACTGGTAGCATTGGTTGTCTTTGAGAAAGGAAACTGGGAGGCTGGGGAATGGGGTGGAAGGAGGGTTTTCACTGTATTGCTCAGTGCCTTTTATAACTTACACTCCTGTTTTCTTGCCCTACAGCACTCTCCTCATCCCAGGAAGAGGAAGAAGCTGGATTCACCGGACGAAGAATGAATTCCAAGATGCAGGTCTATTCTGGTTCCAAGTGTGCCTATCTCCCCAAAATGATGACCTTGCACGAGCAGTGCATCCGGGTGCTTAAAAACAACATTGACTGTAAGTCACATGCTTCTCTCTTGCTCTTCAGCACGCTGTTGTGGCACTGGGACACCAGGTGACTTGGCCGCTACTCAGTGCTTTTTCCCTTTGATTGTCTGCAGCAATCTTTGAAGTGGGAGGCGTCCCATATTCTCTTCTTGAACCTGTTTTGGAGAGGTGTACACCTGATCAGTTATATCGCATAGAGGAGTACAATCACGTGAGTATCCTGTTTGGATGGGAAGAGGGCAGTGTGCTGCCTTGCATCTCCAGAAGTAGCTTTGTCTCTGAATCTGCCACGGTGATTGGCAGGTGGTGGTCGGATCACTGTTCTGGGTTTGTCTATGGGCCTTTAAACAGGCAGGTTTTTAGCACCTGCTCCTGGCATCTTAAGTAGGCCTCTTGGGCTAGAATCAAGATGGGATTGAAAGGTGGGAGAAGGGGATCATTTCCCACACTTCCCTTGAGCTTGCCTAGTTACAGAGGTCAAGGGGGAATTCTAGCAGCACAGCCCTTGGGATCCAGGGCAGGGACAGAGCTACTTGTTGACACTCAGGTGTCTGGTGAATATAAGATTGGCTGGGTGTCTCCTAGAGACAAACAGATCTATCCCCAAATCCTCCTAATGCTGGAGATGCTCATCTGATTGCATTAGCTGTCTCTAATTCAAAGGATCTATGACATATCCTTCTTAAGTGGCCCCTGGCCGTTGCAGTTCAGTGTAGTGATGGGGAAATGCCTGGATTTGACTTCATCCCAGTTCCTACCCTGCACTGATTTTCTAAAGGAAAAGACTGATCTTAAACTAATTTTTGTGTTGCCTTCTCTCCTAGCCCCACAACCCCCCAAAGCAGCTAGTATAGTGCCTCACACTTAACATTCTTTTTTTTTTTTTTGCGGTACGCGGGCCTCTCCCTGTTGTGGCCTCTCCCATTGCGGAGCA
>NW_006786690.1:3597153-3610887 GCF_000442215.2 Lipotes vexillifer | reverse complement strand
GCACGAACCCGTGTCCCCTGCATCGGCAGGTGGACTCTCAACCGCTGCGCCACCAGGGAAGCCCACAATTAACATTTTTTAATTCAGTGATTTGGGTTTCTTTCCTAGAACTGTGGTATTTTAATATACTACTACTACCAAGAGGACCAAAAATATCATTAGGAAGCTGGGTTCCCCCGGGTGATTAAGGATGGAAAAGAGATGTGTAAGAGTACTTGCATGTAAATGATGTCCTGATTCTGATTTTAGGTATTAATTGAAGAAACGGATCAATTATGGAAAGTTCATTGTCACCGAGACTTTAAGGATGAAAGGCCAGAGGAGTATGAGTCGTGGCGGGAGATGTACCTGCGGCTTCAGGATGCACGAGAGCAGCGGCTGCGAGTCCTCACAAAGAATATCCGATCTGCACACGCCAATAAGCCCAAAGGTCAGGGGGCAGCGTGGGTCTGGCAGAATAATGAGCCCTGTGCTCTGGTCAACAGCAGGGCCGTGGTGAGCTCAGCTACGGTATCACCTCTGGCCCCCAAATCTCTCCTGCATTTGCAGAAGAGGGCAAAGGGTGAGGTGTTTCTTCTGCCACTATGCATACTACCCTACAGAGGGGTTTCCAGGGTTGATAATCCCCTAACTTTAGCATCTTAGCTCAAGAAGGCAGGTATTAATCTCCATTTCTCCGCAGGCCGACAAGCAAAAATGGCCTTTGTCAACTCTGTGGCCAAGCCACCTCGTGATGTTCGGAGGAGGCAGGAGAAGTTTGGAACAGGAGGTGCAGCTGTGCCTGAGAAAATCAGGTAAGATCTCTGTCCCCTGTGGTTTCTGCCTGCTTAGGGAGAGAGAGCCCAAGAGCTTATCTTTCAGCCCTGAGAGGCAGCCCAAGGGCAAGAGCGATTCATTTTGGGGGTGAAAGCGTGGCAGTGCAGAGTGGGTTCTGCAGGCCGACCTTGACCATCTGGGCACTTGAGCTCCCTGAACCTCAGTGTCCTTGACTACACTGTGGGCAGGATAATGATTCCTGCCCTTAGGTGGGGGCGGGGGGCGGGGGGTGGGGGTGGTGGTCAACACTAAATGGAGAACAGGGCCTGGCTTCTGGGACACATCCCCTAAGGCTTTCCCTTGCCCCATTTAAACAAAAAACATATTACTGTGATGACTAAATTACCTAAGTACGTTAGCATTGTCAAAATACAGATTTACACCTAAACAGTGAAAAGTTAGTTGAGATTATCGTTCATTCTGAAGGCCCACCACAGTCACTTCCGAGCCATCACCAGAATCTAGGGTACTAGGTCCACTGGTCAAAGCCACAGAACTGAGTCCTCAGACCAGCCAGCTTCAGGCTGTTGGTGCCGAGGGCAGATTTCTCTTGCTCTTGACTAGCAGCTTTGCTCTGTGTCACAGGATCAAGCCAGCGCCGTACCTCTCAGGAAGCAGCCGCTTGGGCAGTGGCAGCAGCAACAGCTTTAACGCCAGCCCCGAGGAGCCGGCCTACGACGGCCCGAGTACCAGCAGTGCCCACTCGGCACCCATGGTCAGCAGCACTGTTTCCTGTGATCCTAGGAAACCGACTGTGAAGAGTAGGTAACTTGGAGCTCCTGCTCAGATATTTCAAAACTAGTATTTGAACTGCCCTAATGTTATTACTGCTGCATCACACTTTGTGTGTTAGATGTAGGGTATGTGATGCCTTGCACACAGCTGGTCTAAATGTCAGGGCCTCCTTCCCCTGCTTTGTTCGTAGCGCATATTTCACGTGTCATTTAAATTATGATAGTAGTGAATATTCATTTTGGTACTCTGCTTTCTTTTTATTTTTTTCAACCTAAATGTAAACCTGTTTCTCCAGGCAATAACATGGAGTTTCCAACTGTTATTATTAACAGCTAAATAATTTTATTGAAGTTTTATAACCTTATAACCCCACCTTCCAAGTATTTTTTTCTATCTAGTTGGGTCTCTTTCGTATTTTACTAACTTTACTACTGTAGACTATGCCCAATATTCTACAGCGGTGTCCTAACTTAAGAAAAGCATTATTCTGTATTTACTTCAGGGCCCACAGGAGGGTGGGAGTCCTGACTTGCACTTTGGCTCCGTTCAGGTTAACCAGGCTAGAGGGCAGGCTAGTCGTTCTTAGGTGGTATGTGCATTTAGTTCCTCTCAGACCTGTTGCTACACTGGACGGACAGGTATGGGAGGAGGTGCTTTTGGCTGGTTTGGATATTGGTGAGGCAGAGTTAAATTATGGCTCAGAATGGCCTTTAGAGTCTGGCAAGGCTTGAACTCCAGTTCTGCCATTTACCGTACAGGGTCCAGCCTGAGTCTTGGTGAAGTTGTGAGAATTAGGGGGGGTGATTGTCAGGGGCCTGGCAGGTGCTGGCGAAGTGTTACCTTTGGGCTGTTGCTTTTCTATGGGGTTGGCAGATAACTGCTACTTGTATCCATTTGTCTGGCTGTGTAGAGCCA
This sequence comes from Lipotes vexillifer, assembly GCF_000442215.2. Taxonomy (NCBI): domain Eukaryota; kingdom Metazoa; phylum Chordata; class Mammalia; order Artiodactyla; family Lipotidae; genus Lipotes; species Lipotes vexillifer. The sequence goes on along the minus strand of NW_006786690.1, from coordinate 3,608,421 downwards.
AGAGTAACAAGGCTTTGTTTGATTGTAAACCACTGGTGTCCACACTGCCATGGATCTGAAACAACTGCCTTATTTCTCTTTTCACAGAAATTGCCCCAATGATGGCCAAGACGATTAAAGCTTTCAAGAATAGATTCTCCCGACGATAAACTGAGGACTTAGCTTGGAAATGAAATTTGCGGGGAGGAATACGAGGACAGGGTGTGGGGGGGTTGGGGAATGGAACTTCCAGAGAAGACCAGGATCTTTTGCTTCGTGGAGGCTTTTGGTCTCCGAGTCCTGCACAGTCAGCAGGCGTCGTGCCTGTGCCTGTGTCCGCAGCTGCCGCCTCCCTGCCTGGCGAGCACTTCCGAGTTCTGAAGAAGATGTGAAGCCTCACGCTCACTGAGGATTTTAAGGTCAATTGTACCTTTGTTGTTAATTACCTTCTTTGTAAACTATAAGACATAGTTTTAATTAATAAATATTGCCCCCAGATTGTATTTATATTACCCCCAGGTTTTTTTTTGTTTTGGGTTTTTTTTTTTTGTTTTTTTCTGGTCCTCTACCACACACTTAGCCTTTTATTTTTAGGGTTCTTTGTTAGACAAAAGCCTATTGAAAGCCTTTCCCCTGTCCCAGTTCATCTCTCCTGAGTAGACTTTGGCCCATAGAGAGGACTGGGTGTCCCCAGAGCCTGTGTGGCACGTATTGCACGTAGAGCGAGGAATGGGTCCTGGGCTGCCTGTCCTGGAGGGGGAGCCCCGGCGTGGTGACAGGAAGTGTTCGGGTCGGACATCCCCCACCTCTGAGACCCTCAATTGCTTTGAGGTCCTGTGCAGGTGCATCTCTTTCCTACTCATTCAGGGAATTATTTATTAAGGGAAGGTCTGGAGTCTTTCCCCCCATCCTTTTTGCCAGGTCCCACTGTTTTTGAGGCTCACTAGAGGGCACAGAACTCCAGTATTTTTAGAATCTCCAGTTTCTAATTCAAAACTTTAGGGTCTTTTTCCTCCCCTATTTTTCCTTCTCCCCACTGGCATGGGGCAAGACCCAAACACATGGCAGGGCTTTCTGTAGGCCCCCGAATACAGCTTTAGAGTTTTAAAATCCAGCACTGTAATCTCCTAGTCCCTGTGAGTTGCTACTAGAAGTGAATGGTTTTAAAAGGTAATGCTGTGTTGGAAATTGGTTTTGTTTTTGCCTTTCTTTAAAAGGTAAGATCATGTGATTGAAAGAGCACAACAATTTGCTATGTTTTGTAGAGAACTTAGCAGCTTGAAACTCTCTCTACTTTTTGAATCTTTAAACCAGAACTTGGAGGTAAGGGCCAGTTTAAGGAAAGGGTCTGAGCTGTAGCATCAGGATGGGGGAGCCACAAGGGCATCCACCAGTCTTGGGAAGGGAGTATCTCACTTTTGAGTTGACATAGGGGGAAAAATCAGAGCTAGGAGGACAGTGTCAGTGTCCTTCTTGGTCGTTGAAGGACACTAATCTAGTAGGAACCCACTTGGTTGTGACCCAGGTAGATGTAGATACTATAAATTTGAGAAGCCCATCCTTTAGAAACCTGAGAAGCAGGTTGAGGGTGTGGTTAGTGTGATAGCCCATGGAGCTTGGCAGTTACCAGTCCCTTTGACAAGCTCACTCAAAGCCCAGAATATGGAGCCCACTGTTTTTAACCATCCTGGAGACCTCAGTTAGGCTGACTCTGAAGATTGCAGAGCGACGCAGCAAGAAGTCTGTGCAGCAGAAGCATTGTTCAGTGTGCGTTGCTGTGCAGGGTACCTGAGGGACACAAGTATTGTGTTTTAATTTGCTGTATTTTTGAATTGGGTAAAGCATTCTTTCTCTTGATTGTTTGTATTACCATTCCACCAGTCCCCCAGCCTGCTCCCCAAATGTGATATTAGAAAGCCTCTTATCTAAAACCAAATGAGCGTCTGGGTCAGGTGCCAGACACCTGTTGCCTAGAATAGCTTCCTCTAGGTATCCAAGCCTTGAATTTGTCTCTTACCTGTGTGTTCAAGTCTTTACCATGGAAACCAGTTTTCCATATTTGGTACAGTTGTGTATGATTTAATTTCCTTTATTAGGAGTCTTTGGGCAGGGAGGGAAGAAAAGACACATCCCAACATCAGTATCCATCTTTGGATCACCCCTGTTTGCATAGAGCCAGATCTTTCCCTCTCCCCCTCCAAGACTGTCTGCATCAGGGATGTGGCTTGGTGAGAAGAGGGAAGAGGAAAAACTGAGTTTCTAAACTACCGCCTCTCCTAGGTTATTGAAATGCCTGCAGAGCAGACACAGGATGATGTTGAACCTTTGGTCTCATTTGTGAAAACTTGTGCAATTTTTTTTTTCTGTGCTACACTACATACAAATCACCGAATTGCAAATTAACACCTTTGTGATCCTTGGTGTAATGAGCAGTTTCTTTGGGGCTTTTCCTTTCTTTCCGGGAAGTGGGAGGGAAAGGAGCAAGGTATTATCTTGCTCTTCATTTGTATTTTGGTCCCAAAATGTAAATACAATTTTCTATGTTACTTTTTTGTGGTAACTACCAAGATGAATATTTTAATTAGATAAGTTATATGAAAAGGAAGGAAAATTCCATGTCTGAATTAAAAAAAAAACAAACACCATATACTGTTGTCTTTCTTCCTTTCTCCCTTATTGTGTTAGAGAATGGAAGTCGGTCACAATGTCTGGATTCTGGGCTGTGAGGCAGAGATCTTAATCCCTGGGCTGGGCATAAAGGATGCTGGATTTCTGTCTGTACTGTAGCACAGCAGGTCTGGGAAAAGGGGACTCAAAGGGAGAGAACCCTATGAGCAAAGCAAGGAAACTCAGATGAAAATGAGCACTTGGGGACCATGCACTGTCCCTTACTGCACTTGGAACCCTGGGACTGACCTGTTACCCCGTTTTACAGTTAGAAGCTGAGGCTCTGAGGGGTGAAATGACAGCCAAAGCCATATAGCTAGTAAGTGGCAAAGGAAAGGATTTCAAACCCAGATTCTCTGACTGCAAAGTGTGTGCCACTCTATCTTTCAGTCACTTCCAGCAGGTGTGGAGGACCCAGATAGGTCTCCTCAGTCTTACATTGGCTTCCTAATGAGAGCACAGTGAGCACACAGGCAGAAAGGTCGTGGCAGCAAGGGCTTAATAAGAACCTGCTGTGTTGGCCCTGGCTGAGCTGCCAGAGTTTCAGCATTCGTGGGTGGAGCCAAGGGCTTGGTTTCAGCCCCTACATCCATCAAGAGCCTTGGTTCTCACATCAAACCTCAACATCGCATGGCAACACGGTTTTATTATGATGCCTTCTCTCCTAAAGAGGGTATTCCTGGTGTATGGTCTGGACTTATTTTTCCCAATTCTTTACTGGATCTAATTCTCACTGTTACAAATTACTATGCATTGAAGTTAATGACGGAATGTGGTATCTGATGGATGATTTTACCCGGTGTCTGTAAGTTAGCCCTTTGTCCCTTATTCATTAATTCAACACTTGCTGAGCCAGGACCTGTATTAGACCCTGGGATATAGAGTAACATGCAGTCAAGTCTGGCGCTCATGGTCAGGTAAAAGTAACTGAGCTCACTGGTTATATACCTACCATGTTCCAGGAACCACGGTCTCATATACATACATTATCTCGATTGTCACAACGGTACTACTATAAGGTAGGTTGTCACGGCCCCCATTTAAAAACTGAGAAAGCTGAAGCACAGGGAAATTAAGAACTTGCCCAAGGTCACACAGTGGTGACCAGTGGTGCTGTGTGCTTTTGGTCTGACTCCCAAGCACATGTTCTCAGTCACATTTCCCATCTCACACGCAAACACATACCCAATGTTAGGCTTCTGGAACAAAGCCAACCTCCAATGCAGAAAGATGCCCAGGCCAAGACCCTAATCATTTCTAGGAATGACTTCTCTGTGCTTCGTGTAACTGATGTCCAGAAGAATCCTCTACCTGGCTCATCACCTTAACAGATGCCCCTCTCACAGGGTTTCTCCACTAAGGTTCCACATCCACTTGAGTGTCTCCCTGGTGATTTGGCTAACCTGATTATTTGGTGAAATAGGCAGTTTGTCCTCACAGGCCCCCATACCTCTGTGATGTCTACTGTCTCAACTCTTCAGAAACTTCTGAGGAAAGTTCAAGCCATCAAAGTTTTATATAGCTATACCCATGTTTCGCAAGCAGAGGATCTCGGCTTGGGGCCCCAGAATGTGCATTAAAAAAAAAATCCAAGCAATTCTTCTTATAACGCACATTGAAGTTTGAGAACTGCTCCAGAGAATTTTCCACAAATAGTGTAAAAGCTTTTCACAGCTGGCCTGTGTGTCAGGACTGGGAAGCTTGCATATTCAGTCACACAGCAAATACTGTGCTGTCCCCACTCTGTGTCACTGCATAAGACAGACACGGCCCCTGCCTTCATGGAGCTTTCATCTAGTAGGCGAGACAGTAATCAAGTAACTACACAAATCATTGTTTTCTTTTGGTTTTTTTGGCCACACCATGTGGCTTGTGGGATCCCAGTTCCCCAACTAGGAATTGAACCTGGCCCCTCAGCAGTGAAAGCGTGGAGTTCCAACCACTGGACTGCCAGGGAATTCCCAGAATCATTGTTTACAGATTTCTGGCCCCACTGCAGAAATCTGAATTGGTCAGAGGTAGGATGTGGAAGTAGGTATTTTTTTTATAGGCCTCGCCCAATGAGTTTGATGAGCAGCCTGGTTTGGGAATGCCTCGTGCAGTGGGAAAACAGCACATGAGCTTTGGGATAAGACAGATTCAGGTTCAAATCCTGGCTCCACCACTCTTCAGCTTTGTGACACCTCTCTGAGCCTTAGTTTCCTCATCTATGAAATGGGAATAATGACACCTCACAGGAATTCTTGTAAGGATTCAATGAGAGAAGTAGAGCTCAATAAATTTTACTGTCCTTCCTTCATTCCCTCTAAATGCGGAATGAAAGGAAGGCAAAGTTTTGTTTTCTCTTGACAGGAATTAAAGCTTTAGGATCACAAGATAAGGACTATTCTGAGGTCAGTGAGTCCTTCCTAATCATTGAAATCTTAGCCCCTGCTGCCCCAGATAGGATTAGTTCAGCTTTTCTGTTTTTGGACTCCTATTTCAGGTCCCTTAAACCATAGCCCCTAACAACCACCAAAAAGGCAGACACTACCTAATTTCTTGTTATCTCAGTGGTCGCAAATACCAGGAGTTTGGTGTAGGACAGTGGGAAGTGGTGGGAACAGAAGGAAAAAGGGCTATTTACGCAGCTCCACCTGATTGCTTCCAGGCAGAAGGCAGGGCCCAGTGTGGCCACATCATCGCGTTTTAAAGAAAAGACAGAAATCTAGACTTCTATGTAAAATATCCCAGTATTTAAAACCCAGAAAATCTATATGAAGTGGATAATTTTCCAGAAAAATACAACTTACCAAAATTGACCCGTATAGAAATGTCAAATTTAAACAAATTACCATAGAAGAAAAGAGAGAAAGTAGTTGTAGAGCTTGCCCTATAAAAAAGCTCCAGGCCTAAGATTTCATAGGAGAATTCTTTCAACCTTAAAGATTAGATAATACCAATGCTACCTGCGCTATTCCAAAGCAAAGAAAGAGAAGAGGTTAAGGAACCCTGGACTTGGTTATGGTGTAGCAACAATTCCCAAATCTCAGTGGCTCAACACAACCAAGATTTGTTTCTCACTCACACTACATGTCCATTGAGGGTCTGTTGGAGCTCTGCTTTATGTCATCCTCACGCAGGGACCCAGGCTGAGGGAGGCCTTCTAAGATTTTCAAGGCAAGTTAAGAATACTGCACTGGACCCTAAGCTACGTCCAGAGGTGACATCCATCATTTCCATCATATTTTATTGGCTGCACCTAAATTCAAGGGGACAGGGAGGTACAATCCATCCATGCACCTTGATGCAGAGAACTGGAAATATTTGCTAACTCCAAAGGCAATCACAGTAGCCTGGACTCTCAGGTACTCCACAAGGCCGCCCAGCTTTGAATTCCACACTTCCAGGCTTCAGCAGGTCACTTAACCTCTCTGTGTCTCAATGTTTTCCTCCCCAAATGAGGAAAATACACCAACCTTGTGGAGCTATCATATAATGATTTAATGAGTTAAAACATGTAAAGTGCCTAAAATCGTGCCTGGAACATAAAAAGAGCTCAAGACATGTCAGCCAGGATGTCAGTGATGAATTAGGTGAAGTACCCAACATGGAATGGGCATTTAGTAAAGGGTATTTTTTGTTTTTTTTGTTTTTTTTGTTTTTTTAATTTCATTTATTTATTTAATTTTGGCTGTGTTGGGTCTTCGTTTCTATGCGAGGGCTTTCTCTAGTTGCGGCGAGCAGGGGCCACTCTTCATCGCGGTGCGCGGGCCTCTCACTGTCGCGGCCTCTCCCGTTGCGGAGCACAAGCTCCAGACGCGCAGGCTCAGTAGTTGTGGCTCACGGGCCCAGCTGCTCCGCGGCATGCGGGAGCCTCCCAGACCAGGGCTCGAGCCCGTGTCCCCTGCATAGGCAGGCAGACCCCCAACCACTGTGCCACCAGGGAAGCCCAGTAAAGGGTTTTTGTTATAACTGAAGCTCTGAGGAAAATGATTTGTCCAATGTAACCTAGCTGGTATGTGCAGCATAACATGGTGGTTAACAGCCTGAGCTCTGGGGTCTCAGCTTTGCACCAGAGTAAGTACTTGATAAATGTTAATTAATAGTTGGAGGTGGTTCAATGTGGTTAGCCTCAGCACAGCCTCTGGAGGCCCACTGCCTGGCTTCAAATCCTGGTTCCACTACTAACCAGCTGTGTGTCCATGGGCAAGTTACTTAGCTTCTCTGTGCCCCAGTTTTCTCACCTATAAAATGAAAATAATAGGACACCTATAATTATGAAGATTAAAAAACAATATAAGTAAAGCTCTCGGGACAGTGCTTGGCACATTATTAGTGCCATATGGTTATTAGCTATTATTAGTACAATACTCTCGGTTTGCCACAAGGAAGCATTCGAAAGTGACAGAAAAATAGTTCATTTCTCCCAGCTTAATTGAGACAGGAGAGGAGGGAAGGCGGATACAAATTCAGCAGTCCTTTTGCTACAGAAATGTTTGCAGATGAACCTGGGAGTAGGAGAAAGAAAAAATCGGAAGCTTTTCCTCCCTGCCCCAGGGTAGTCTTAGAAGTCGGTGAGAATTTCCATTTGTCCTCAGACATTCCTGCAACATAGGAGTGCAAGAGAAGAGACAGACAGAGTAAGGAGAGGCAAAAGGCATTATCCGCAAATCAGAGCCAGGCTACCTTGCAAGAGCTGGTTTCTTCCAAATCCAACCCCCCTTAGCAATTGCAATTTCCCACTGAACCAGACGGGGGTGCTGAGCTGACACTAAGTAATGGACACTATCTACCCTTTTCCAACCCACCAGATGTTGTTCCAAACCTTTCTCACACATTATTCCTATCGCCCTCATAATAAAACCCTACAGGGTAGGTACTCTTATTATTCCCATTTTATATATGACAAGTCTGAGGCTTAGAGAGGCTAAGCAAGTTGCCCAGCAGGCCATACTCAGTATTTGCGGGATTGAGGCAAGAGTACAAATGGTGGTGTATTAAAAAGTTATAAATGGAGCTAACGAACAGTTAAATAAAATACAGCCTAGGCAATTCCCTGGTTGCCCAGTGGTTAGGACTCTGTGCTTTCACTGCTGTGGGCCCAGGTTTGATCCCTGGTAGGGGAACTAAGATCCCGTAAGCCGCACAGCCTGGCCAAAAACAAACAAACAAGAAATACAGCTTATTCTGCTACCTGGACAAATGAACTTTCGCAGTGACCTGGAGGCCACCTTCAGATTTCTGAGCCTTTGGAGCTCTGCACTAGAAGGTGGTGGAATGGAAGAGAACAGGGCCCTAGCCCCACCCCTCTTCTCTTACCCCTAAAATGTGTCCCTGCAAGGGGCCTTGTGCACAGGCGTGCAGGTGTCTTAACCTGTATGCTCACATTCTGTTCTAGGGTCTCTAAATTGAAAAGGTCCGTCAGGTATCCAGCACAATGAATGACAAAAGAGCCATAGCACTGCATTTCAGAATACTAGGGACCAAAAGAAGATCTTAAAAGCTTCCAGAAATGGAATGAGGGAAACCCACACAAAGAATCAGGAATCAGAATGGCATTGTATTTCTCAAAGCTAGAAGATAACAGAGCAATAGCTTCAAAATTCTGAGAGATTCTATCCTCATCCAAATTACCAATTAAATACAAGAGAAATTTAAAGACATTTTCAGTGGTCACTTAATAGGTATGGTAGTGTGGTAGCCACCTCCAAGGGGGCCTCTAATGAGTTCTACCTCTTGGTATTCACACCCTTATGTTGTTCCCTCTCACACTGAATATGGCTGACCTATGGAACCGTGCAATATTTTAGAATCAACAATATGTGATTTCTACGTCTAGGCCATAAAAGACATTGTGGTTTCTACTTTGCTCTCTCTTCGATCACTTGCTCTGGCGAAAGCCAGCCACCATGTCACTAGGACACTCAAGCAGTCCTACGGAGCGGTCTATATGGTGAAGCCTCGTGCCAACAGCCTGCACCAACTTGCCAGCCATACGAGAGCACCATCTTGGAACTGAATTGTCCAGCTCCATCAAGCTTTCAGAAGACTTGAGGTTCATGAGAGAACCAAGACAGAACCCCCCAGCCCTCCAGCAAAGCCGCTCCCAAATTCTTGACCTGCAGAAATTGTGAGATGAATGCTGTTGTTTTAAGCGGTTAAATTTGGGAGTAATTTGTTACACAACAGAAGGTAACCAGTATGGGTCTATTGTGGGGGCAGGGAGCCACAGTATTTTGTAGTTCTTCCAATTAAAAGGTGAAGTCTATCTCCCCATCCTTGAATTTGGATTTGGCCAATGAAACTTGTTTTGGCTGACGGGACATTCACAAAAATGATAGAGGTTGATGGTTAACAGGTGCTTGTGCAACTGGGTCTTCCCTCCTGTGCTCCTGGAACTCAGCAACTGCAACAATGTGTCTGAGTTCTGGTAGTCTGCAGGAGACTTGTGGCCATCACCTCAGCTGACAGTCCATATCAACAAGACTTGTGAGTGAGGCTATTCCAAACTAATCAGCCCACCCAACTTGCCCAGAAAAGAACTGACCAGGTGATCTACAGAAGCATGAGAAATACTAAATGCTGTTGTTTAAAGATTTTAAGTTTTGGGGTGATTTGTTACATGGTATAAGCTAATCGATACAACATAGTTACTTCATGTATATTTACTTTTTGTTTCAGGAAAACAAACTAGGCTCAAAACCTAGTTATTTCCCAAACTTATCTGATCTTGGGCAAGTTAATTTACCTCTTTCAGCCTCAATTTTCCTCACCTTCAAATTGGGGATAATATTGGGTAACACTCCCTATCTCTCAAAGATCATGTGACAAATAACTGAGATGAACTACATGAACTACATAATGTGCTTAGCACCATGTCTGGCACACACTGCTCGATAAACCACTAAAGGATGACAATGATGCAAATGACAGGAAAGAAGCCAAAAGTGAGTAGAAGGCCTGGGTTAGTCCTGCAGTGGGATACAGTCTTCCCAAAGAAAGGCTACTGAGTGTATCATTCTACCAAACAAATATTCGCTAAGCGTTTAGCACGTGCCAGTCCCCTTCCCTGAAACTGTAATGTGAAGGCAGGAATAAGTCATAACATTGAGCTATCTGGACCAGAACCAAGCTTGCCTGCTTCACAAAGAATTGAACTAGGACATCAAAATATTTCTGAATTGAACTTGAGAAGATGTTTATTTTCGTTTGCAGCCCCCAGTCTGGTCTGGATACTTCAGAGCCAGAGTGAAGGGTAGGGGCTATCCAAAGTCTCTCTTAACTCTCTCAAATTCCTATCTCTCCCCGTCTCCACCAAGAAGTAACGCATTCTACCCTGAAACCAGAATCATTTCAACTCTAAATAGTGGCTTTCCACTGTTGATCTCAACCCAAAAGATGAAAAACATTTTAAATTGCACCTGAGTATATAAGAAGCTGAAACAAAATTTCCATAAGTGGAGACTAAAATGTGTAAAACATTCTGAATTTTCTATTTTATTCTATTTAATTTTTTAATGCTGGTCACAATTCTCTAAATGGATTTTAAGACATATCAATGGGTCACAACCAGCCGTTTGAAAAAACTGCTCTGAAACATCACATGGGGAGGGGACTTAAAGGTCATCTAGTCCAATCCTTTTATTTTACAGGGGGTAAACTGAGACTCAGAGAGGTTAAATCACTTGCCCAAGGCCACAAAGCTAGTAAGTGGCAGTGCTTGGATTTCAACCAAGATCTGACTCAACTATTGAATTCTTAACATGTGTCAGCCACTACGCTGAGTTCTTGAAGAGCATTATTTCATTTAATACTCACTGTGATCCTATGAAACATATATTACCATTCCCACTTTACAGACAAGGAACAAAAAGTCTCAGGATGGGGAACATGAGTTATTCAGGGTGTCACACAGTCAATAACAGACCCAGGACTTGTCTCCAGATTCAGCTGTCCGTAAATCCTGTGGTCTCGACCACTAAGCCCACTGTGAAGAAAGTGGTTATGAACGTGGGTTTGTGAGCTCTAAGCGCCTAAGCGTGCACATGGGCGGCAGTGATAACGTTGTGCTCCCTACTCTTCAGGGCCTTATCACTGCGCCACCAGCTCCCCAAAATCGTTGGTGGTGGGCTTCCCTGCTGGCGCAGTGGTTGAGAGTCCTCCTGCCGATGCAGGGGACACGGGTTCGTGCCCCGGTCCGGGAGGATCCCACATGCCGCGGAGCGGCTGGGCCCGTCCGGAGCCTGTGCTCCGCGCCAAAAAAAAAAAAAAAAAAAGTTGGTGGTAAACGAAAAGAGAACAGACTTTAACCTAAGGAGGAGGAGGATTCGAAACCCAGCCCCACCATTTACTCGGAACACCAGTTTAACCTCTGCTTATCAGTTTCCCCATCTGTGAAGCTGGGACTACAATAGCATCCGTCTCCAGGACTGAAAGACCCAATCTTAATTTCCCGGCCCCCGGAAGCGCCTTAGCAAACGTCGACCCTCTCCGAGCCCCGCCCTCTTCTCCCCAAGCGCTTGCGCCGCACAGGGGCGCCTTTTACGACGCGGCGGTCGCGGCGCGCTTAGCGGCCGGAGCGAAACGAGCGAGCCGCGGGCGGCGGCGGCGTCGCCATGTCGCATGGCCACAGTCACGGTG
>NW_006786690.1:3584743-3596745 GCF_000442215.2 Lipotes vexillifer | reverse complement strand
TGCCGCTGCGCCGCCGAACGTGAGGAGCCTCCCGAGCAGCGCGGCCTGGCCTACGGCCTGTACTTGCGCATCGACCTGGAGCGGCTGCAGTGTCTCAACGAGAGCCGCGAGGGCAGCGGCCGCGGCGTCTTCAAGCCGTGGGAGGAGCGGACCGACCGCTCCAAGGTGGGCCTTCCGGGGCCTCGGCGGGCGGGCGGGCGGGGACCCGCGTGGGGCCTCAGGCCGCCCATCTGCTCTGTCAGCCTCATTTCTGAAGTTAAAAATAACCACGGCCCTGTTGCCAAGCGCTTTCCCGTGCCCGTCTCCTGCCACTCCTTTGAGAGGCGTGTTACAGGGTCGAATCTCCCCATTTTGTAGGTAGAGGAGCCGAGGCCCAGAGACGGGAAGGGGCGCTTTGCTTTACACGGCCAACGTTCAGTTCCAGGGCTGCGGGGGGTAGTGAGGGAGGATGACCCATCAGGGCGTTTTCCCTGCCGTTTGACCACTGGTCCTAGTGGCTGCCGGATCACTTATTGCCTGATGAAGACCGAAGACCAGCCTCGGGAGATGAAGCACGTTATCCTATCTAGAGTATTTACCATTGTGGGGCGTAGAGCCATTTGAAAGCTGTGGACCGCATAGGCACAGATCTCTGCACACAATTTCAGGAGGCTAGTCGGTGCTGGAAGTTAATAAGTGCTGGAAGACTGAGGGCGATTGACTATCTGCATTGCACTCCAGCTGTAAAGCAGGGTGGAAGATACCTAAAATCGTAGGCGCTCAGCAAATATTTGTTGCTTTCTCCTCTCTCCTCCCTCTCCCCTCCAGTTTGTTGAAAGTGATGCAGATGAAGAGCTTCTGTTTAATATTCCGTAAGTATTTCTTTGGTGCTTGCCTCAGGCTAAAGAGGCTGTACCCAGTTGCCTTACCAGGATTCATTCCATGGTTGTGTCAAGAGCACACCTCTGTTTCTGGAAATGGGGTAAATTACTGAGGTGGGTGTGAGTAGCTTTCTTGGTGCAGAAAAGATGTATTTGTTAAAAGATAACTGAGAAGTCAAGGTAAATTTTTTAGAACCAAAGAATGCCAGAGGCAGACATGATCTTAGAAATTATCTAAGTACAAGTCTGACACATGAGTAAACTGAAGCCCAGTAAGGGGAAGGGCCTTGCCCGGGGTCACACAGCTCAGCAGAGATTGAACCCCAGGTTGACAACCCTCTTTTTTGCATTCTGGCAGATTTACAGGCAATGTCAAGCTCAAAGGTATCATTATAATGGGAGAAGATGATGACTCACACCCCTCTGAGATGAGACTGTAAGTGGCAAGGGTCTAGGCCCTCAAGAAGCTCCTATCCCTTTTTCTCTTTTCTCTGGTAGCACTTTATTCCAGAATAGTCTAATTTTTTTCTTTTTACTGGGTTAAATATCCCCTCCCCCTCTTAAAAAAAAGTCTTATGTTTGTTCTGCATCAGAATACACTTATCTCTTCCTGAATTAACGACATTTTTAGATTAAGTATCTTTAGGGCCAACAGCTTGTCAAGTATTTGCTGTGGCACCATTGGCATCCTGTAAATGCCAACTGTTGATGACTTTGCAGTTTTCTTAATAACCCAGCTGCAGATCTCAAATGATCTTTAAGGAGTCTACTTTGGGGTTAGCGTCAACATCTTCCCTTGCTGTTTCAGACAATTACAATCTTTCTGTGTGTTTTGTTGAGATGGAAGCAGTCCATCTGAGTTTACATGGCCTTTAGTTAGCAAAATTCTATATACCTCTTGTAACATGGAATCTGTTCATGCTAGAGCTAGTACTCCCTTTCTGACAAGTTGCCTTATTCCAGCATAGCCTTTCTAGAGGAGGGGAAACTGCTTTCTGAGGGCTGGAGAAGCAAATATCAGAAGAACTTTACATAAAAAGTTCTTCTGAAAAATTGATCAATTTAAATGAGAGATTTAAGAAATGGACACTATTTTTGAATGTTAGAAACATGAATTTGAAAGCAAATCCACATATTTAATCATTGTAAGGAAACAAAGTACGTTTGAGTTGATGCTTTCTGGGACTCGTTTACTTGCGAGATGGATTGACTGGACAAGACTAGACATCCATGTTGTGTTGTAGTTAAGAGGGGGCTCGGGTAAATACTCGGGTTCAAATTCTGGCTGTACCGCTTGCTAGCTGCATGACTTGGGTGTTACTTCTCTGTATCCCAATGTTTCCATATGTAAAATGGCAATAATAGTCTGAACCTCTTAAGATTGTGGAGAGAAATGAGCTATAACATGTAAAGAGCTTAGAATAAATCTGGAACGTAGTATGTGCCCCGTTTTGTTTTGTTGGTTGGTTGGTTTTGGGTGAGGGGTTTGGCTGTGCCGTGCAGCTTGTGGGATCTTAGTTCCCCGAACAGGGATTGAACCTGGGCCCTCAACAGTGAAAGAGCAGAGTCCTAACCACTGGACTGCCAGGGAATTCCATAGTATGTGCCTGGTTTTGGAAAGGCAGGTGCAAATGCTTATAGAGCCCTCAGTTCTAAGCACTTTGCACTTTATCAAATCTAAGATGTCATTGATTATAAAATGCACCATTATTTTATGTACCATTGATAAAGAAAAAAGCAGTATCTGTTCAACTATGACTTGTCACTGATACATTCTGAAAAGTTAACTTGAGACCTTAAATCAGTGAAATTTGAACACAAACTAGGTGTTAGATGATATTAAAGAATTATTGCTAATTGTTAAGTTGTTCATTGTAAAATGCTATCATATTTGTTTTACGAAGTCCTTACTTTGTAGAGATGTATACGGACATATTTATGAATGAAATGATACGTTTGAGATTGCTTCAGAATATCAAGCACAAACAAAATGGGGGTGATAGTCAAAATTGGCATGATCTTGATTATTGAAGCTCAGTAATAAGTATATGGAGATTCATTATATTTTCTCTTTACTCTTATGTATGTTTGAAATTTTCCATAGTAAAATTTTTTAACAAGTGTGTCTCTTAGAATTGATTCAATTTAATATCCACATCAAGTGTATGGGATATGTACTATCACTATCCCCATTTTACAGATGATGAACTAAGAGACAGATTAAATCACTTGCCCAAAATTACACAGCTGGTCAGTGACAGAACCAGGCTTTAAACCTAGGAAGTCAGGCTCCAGAGACACTGCTTTTAACCACAGTGCTACACTGCCTCTCATAATGCTGCTTATAAATGTTCACTATTATTATTATTCTGTGCATCATTCTTAGAAACACTTCGAAGCAAACATTTGCTTTCCTATGTTACCTGCATTTTGCTGCAGCTAATATCTAGGCCCCTCCCATGTGGGTGTGTCAATAAGACACTAGAGATTGGGGGGGGGTGTGGCCCAGTCCTTTAGAGTTTGTGAGTTACGGAGGAGACTGCTGTTTCTTAGGTATGTCTGAAAATTTGTTTCTTTACTAGCAGTTTTACTTAACTTTCCCAAGCCCATTGTGAGTTGGCGGCCTTTTGTGCTTTCTTCAAAATGGAAATCCCCAAGTTGTATTTTTTTAAGACTTGTAAGATGACTCTGTATATAGGGTAATTTTGAACACAGAAAAATGCTTGAGTGTTGGGTTACCTGATCTTATCTCTTAACTGTGTTTAAGATGTTTCTGCCAAAGTATTTTTTCCCCATGAGTAAGCTGTTTTATTTAACATCCTCAGCTTGGTCTGAATGTGCTGAGTTGCTTATTTTCTCCATGCGTTTGCTGCATGTGACCCAGTTTGAGCTATCGCTTTGTGTATTGCTTCTCATGCGCTCTTAACCCACTCAAAGATGCCACTGGCTTATGTTGCAGTTCTCAGCTCTTGTTGGATTAAAGATATTTGTGTATAAATGCCAGTAAAATGCCGTTTCCAAAATTTGATCTCCTGTTGATAGAACCGAGGGCAGTTGAGGAGTCAGTAGGAAGTTCTGAGAACCTGAAAAATGTGATAATGCACATTTCTTGATTTTTCTCCCCTTTCCTTTCTCAGGTACAAGAACATTCCACAGATGAGCTTTGATGATACAGACAGGGAGCCAGATCAGACCTTTAGTCTGAACCGGGATCTTACAGGAGAACTAGAGTATGCTACAAAGTAAGCACTGGGCCTCTCTTCCACCCTTTGGCTTCTGAGAATGGCAGGCGCTCCCTCACTTGCAGTGAGCATCTGTGCATTAGCATTTAGCGGGCTGGCAATTGTTTTTGGCCCATCTCCTGCTTCCTTAGCATCAGAAACAAGTTAAAACAGTGGAGAGGCCTGATCCTAGGCTTGGTCAAATTTTGGCAGAGGTTCAGTGCAAGCCACAGACTTGTTAACCTGGAAGCAATTGACAGATTTGAATGAGCTCCTAGTATGGTCTTAGGAAAGATGTTTTCAGAATTCCTCTTTGCATAGTGGGCTTATAGCAGCCAAGTTACCTGTGACCACCTTACCTCTCTCATTTTCCTACTGAGCTTGCTTTCAGATCCCTGCGTGGTTGCACAGCATTTCTCATTCCTCTTCCTTGTGGGTAGGGGCAGTGTTGATTCATTTTTCTGTCCCTGTTGCCTTGGACAAGATCTGGCAGATGTTCAGTAAATGTTCACTGTATTCATTGCTTGCCCAAAGGAGAAGAATGAGACGTAAGACCCCAAGATTGTTCTCTGACACTTGCCTGGGTTTTGCCACAAGATGGAGCTGGAATTGACTTTTTTGACATGGGTAGTGAGCTTCTCACTGAACTCTTAATTGTTGTCTTCTCTCTCCACTCTTTCATCCTCTAGAATTTCTCGTTTTTCAAATGTCTATCATCTCTCAATTCATATTTCAAAAAACTTTGGAGCTGATACCACAAAGGTCTTTTATATTGGCCTGAGAGGAGAATGGACTGAGGTAAGATGGGGTTGGAAGTATTATTGCCCCTCTAATATGTGTACATATGTTTGTATATCTGCATGCTGTGGTAGTAGGAGCTTGAAGGAAAGGAAAAAGAGCAAGTGAGACATTGATTGCTCCCAGTCTAGTTTTTCTTGGTTTCATCACTGTCTCATTTGACAGGCTATAGGAATTTTAAGGGGGTTGAAATAATACAGTTGATATCAATGCAGTTTTTCACCTTAAAATTCTTTCCTTCATTTAACCTTTCTTGTTCTGGGCACCAGAGATAGGGTGATAAACAAGATAGACAAGGTCTTCTTCTCATGGTGCCTCCATTATAGTGGAGGAATGAATCTTCTAAGTGATGGGATGAATCATTGATTCGATCTTACCCAGGCTTCTCAGGATAAAAAGAATCA
Organism: Lipotes vexillifer; assembly: GCF_000442215.2. Taxonomy (NCBI): domain Eukaryota; kingdom Metazoa; phylum Chordata; class Mammalia; order Artiodactyla; family Lipotidae; genus Lipotes; species Lipotes vexillifer. The sequence goes on along the minus strand of NW_006786690.1, from coordinate 3,591,462 downwards.
GAAGGGGGAAGAGATTAGATGATGACTTCTAGAAAAGAACCTGAATAAGGACCACTCCGTTGAGTGGTCTGGGCAATGGCCAGCTGACCCAGCCTCTCAATTTTCTTGCAGCTTCGCCGACATGAGGTGACCATCTGCAATTATGAAGCATCGGCCAACCCAGCTGACCACAGGGTCCATCAGGTTACCCCACAGACACACTTTATTTCCTAAGGGCTGGCCAAGGCTCCCACAGAGGCGTTGTGTCAGTGAAGATGTACGACATACTGTTGGGAAAGACAGAGAGAGATGGGGCTCCAGAGAGAGTTGGCTGCCACAGCCTCTGCCAAGCTTTGTCTTTGGGGCTTGCTGCAGAAACCTGACCTATGGAAGACACCACACCCCCGGGAAGGGTCGTGTGGGTGCCAAGGGACAATCGTGGTTCTCTGGGGCCCTGCAGACGTTGGGTCTTGGGGTGGTCAGCACCTGGCAGTCATGGATAATGCCTGCCTTCTCAGTTAATGTGGCCACGGGATCCCAAGTGTCTTGTTGCTTTGTGGCAGGATTTTTGTGTGACTTGTTTTTTTTAAATGGAGACTCCTCCTGGGCTGCAGTAAACTTTGTGAAGCCTCAGCATTGTGTTCGTATTAACCACCAGGAGGGTGTCGAGCTAGAAATCCTTGTCCCTGCGTGCTCCTTCTCCCTGTCACCTTTCACCATTCTTGTCAAGCTGCCCAGCTTGGATTTGTCTGTGGTGCGCTAGTGTCCCTTGGTTATAGTTAGAAGAGCAAGAATCTCCGGATAACGCTTAAGAGGTTGAGAAGAAGTTCTTTTTTCCTGCTAACCAGGTAAGCAGTGTGAGGAGAGCATGGGCATCGTTTCTGTGTTTGTTGGGATCCTGGTCGGGGTAAGATTGGGACTTAGATAAGATTCCTCTTGGGACATCCTTGATATTTATTAGCTTCTAACTAGTGTTGTAAGCCCAGTGGCAGAATTTGGAGATCTCAGTTCTTCTGTTCATGGATTTTTATTCACTGTGACTAATAAGCTTCCTAATAAATCCTTGCCAGACTTAATGTTTGTATATTCTTTTGAGTTCTTGGTAGTACTCATGAAACCTTTACTGAGAACTGTATGAAACTTTGAAATCTGTTGTTGTTGTTTTCGACCAGGTAGATGATAAGTGCCACAATTAAATCGACACTAGATCAGTATCTCCAGGAAAGGTCAGGTTTAATTCTGTACAGTAGGCTAAAAACGCACCTACACCCACCCACCCACATTTTGTAAAGAAGAAGGGAGGTTAAAAACCTTATATTCCATTTCTTAGTTAAGGAAGTAAGTTGTGAGGTGATGTTTACAAAAACAAGGGAGAACAGATTCTGGAGCTCATCAGAAGAAATGATGGTGAGGAAAGTGAAGTGAGCAGGCCCTGAAGTCTGAAGGTAGACCCAAGAAGTTGGACTTAAGATTTGAAAGTCAGTACGGCCATCGGACAGAATTTAAGTATCCTAAAAGAGGGGATTTAAAGTGGTCAGTATTCTCTCCTTTGCAGAAAATAGAAACACTTGATAATGGAAATTAGTGTTGAATTTAATCCTATTGAGAGAATGCCTCAGAGGGATTGGCCCACCGTTGCTATCCTGTTTCTCCAGCTTATCCTGGGGAAAGCCTGCCACCACCAAGCCTTTCCCGAGCCTCAATTTCTAAAAATGCAGCCTGAAATCAACCAGAATGCAAATACAATTCTAGACGCACCAAGGGTCCTACTCACTCCGCCACAGTCTTTTTATTTCAGTTGGGTCATTTGGAGATAAAGAAGGGCTATGCTTTAATTTGGAGTAGGGGGAAAATAAAGTTAGAAGTGTTAGAGCAGACTAACCATTAATCCCACTAGCGCTAATCACGGGTAGCCTCCGAGACAAGGCCTCTGAATTTGAGCTTCACTCTGAAGAATTTGCTCAAAGTGCCACAGTGTCTTAGGTGATTGGGGTGCAGGAGGAATTGTCTGTTCTTCCACAAGCAGACCCAGCAGGGGTTCTGGGAGTGAGAGCAACTGTGTTGTCCTCATCCATTCACCCCCTTTCCAACCCTGGATCCTTGGCCTGCTCTGGTCCTCTGGACCCAAAGTTTTCCTGCTCTGTGTCCTGCTGAGCCCTTAAGACCAAACTGCCTCTTAACCTGGGAAAAAGTGCTTTGTTGAGCTTCCAGATATACTGTTTTCTTTCAGTTCAAAAAAAACTAGTGTACATTAAGCTGGGCAAATGAGTCCTAAGCTGCTGAGGGATGACTCATTTCCTGTGTGCAGATGCCCACAGGCTCTGTCAGGGACATGGTCCTGCAACCCAGTTTGCCTCCCCTTCCAGCCTTTATGTGGACCTTGAGCCCCATTCCACTTTTTCCGATGCTGCAAGGAGCAAAGGGTGACTCGGTGACCAAATGAAACCTTCTTTGTTAACAACTGGAGCTCGCTGATGGTGGTATTTTGTGCACTGTCTGTGTGGTATTGCTTGCTGAGGGCAGAGCTAAGACAACACTTCCGATTCCTGACCAGTTGTCTCGGACACTGCTGATGCCAGTGTTCTTTTCTCCCAGGGTCCTTTTTAGAGTCATTATGTCCTCAACGCTGTGATTTTACACTGTATAGAGCATTTCCACACGGCCTCATTTGAGCCTAACAGCAAAGCTGTGAAGTAAGCTGGGTGGTTATTGTCACCGTTTTACAGCTCAGGGAGCAGGTGCAGGGGCAGCATTACAGTGTAATCCTGAGGTTGCTGTTTACCTCCCTCCCCTGAGCCTCAGTTTCCTCATCTTTAAAATAAGGTTGGAAGACTAGATGGTCTCAAAGTGTCTTTTCAGCTGAGTGTATGACTTTATCCATGACTCTGGAACAGGACGTGAGGGCCCAGTTGTGGAAACCCAAGACCATAAATGGATGGGAAGGTGGGAAACTCTGCTAGTGTGAGGAATGCCTCTCCTTCAGGACAGGTTTCCTCCAGGAGGCGCACGGGTGGTGGTAGCAAGTGGGAGCCACGGAGGCACTGTCTAGATTCGGCCGGAGACTCCGTGGCTTGGTTATGGGGAGTGGCCCCACCGTACCCAACATGGCAGCTCCTATCTGAAGAAACCCCGACGCCCACTTCCGGGTTCCGTACCGCTGGCCAGGCTACTTCCGGCAGCGCGATGGCTGGGTTCCCGGGACTCGAACGGAAGTTCCGGCGGGGGCGGCAGAGGGGGAAGAGTGTGTGTCTGTGCGGGAGAGAGAGGAGAATCGCCCGAGAGGTCTCGAAACCCCCAGGAGTGGAGGTACCGTGGTCCGGGGCCGGCAGGCCCGGGGAGGGCACTGGCGGGGCATCGGCCCACCGCGAGGGTCATGGCGAGTAGGGAGGGGCAACCGCAGTTGTGAGGGATGGGGGTGGGGAGTGAGGTGCGAAGAGGCGCTGGCCGGTCTGTGGGACTTTGGGGGCAGAGACGGGGAGGAAGATGGGGTCCCGGTGTGATGAGAGGGACTTCAGGGTCGGAAGTGGAGGATCCCATTGTGGGGCGGGGGCTCTCCAGGGTCAAAGGTAGAACGCCCCTTTGTGGGCAGAGGCGGGTCCGGGGTCAGAATAGAAATTGTCACTGTGGGGAGGGCGACCCTCGGTCAGAACAGAAGTTCCCATCGTGGGGAGTGGGAGACTATAGGTCAGGGTGGAAGTTTTTACTGTGGCGAGGAAGACCCCAGGTCGGGGGGAAGGCACCGCTCTGAGAGGAGGGGCCCTGGGTGATGTGTGGAAGTAACTCAGTGGGGAAGGAAGGGAACCTCAGCTTAGGACAAAAGGTGCCTTCCTGTATGGGCAGAGGAACCCCAGGGTCAGACGTGAGGGATCCTACTGTGCGGAGGGGCGCTCGGGGGACAGGGGAGGTGGAAGCCAGTTGGTGGGGTGGGAGGGGTGGGCGCTGCTAGGAAGGGTCGGCACTTAGGGGCAGGTAGCAGAAGCTGCCGGGGAGTTTGGAGGATGCTAAGGATGGGAGGAGCCAGCCAGCTTGGCATTCTTTTGTGCGTTTGGGAGTCCCAGAGCAGGTCGAGCTGGGGGGGACCTATTTGGAGTCAGTGGGCAGCAGCAGGTGGCCTCATACAGGGGGGCGGGGGGCACTGTTTAGGAGGTGGGTGGTGGATCGGAGTTTGTGTGCCTTCTGGGGACATGGGCAGCTCCCAGGGGCTCTGAGAAGGGCTGAGCCAGAAGGCTAATGGGGGCTGGATGGGCGGGAAGTTGGAGAAAATGTGTGTGCGGTTGAGGGTAGGGGCTGGAAGCATATTTCCCGGCAGTTTTCCTTCCCTTCATTTTCCAGTAGGGCCGGGAGTTGGGAAGGAGGGGACGCAAGGGCTCTAGAGAAGGGGGATGATTGGAGAGCAGGGAGAGGAGGCAGTTATCTGACAACGAGTGTTAGGTGGGGAGAAGGCAGCAGGGGATGCCCTGGCTCCCCTGCCCCACGGCCCCAAAACACTGCCTCTGCCCACCTCCAGCAACCTCAGGTTGTGTGGGGGGGCCAGAAGCAGGGCCACTAGGGTGGCTGCCCCTGCTTTTCAGCCCTGCAGTGAAGGCAAACTTCCTGCCCACTTGCTTGGGCCCAGAACTTCTTGCCTGGCTTTTCTTTGTGCCCAGGATAGAACCTGGGGTGCGGTGGAGGGCTGATGGCCCCGGTAGGCCCTGGGTTTGAGGCTCTGCTTCTGTGTCAGGATTCTCTCCCCTTCCTGGCCTTGCTCTTGACCACTGTCCCGAATGTGCACAGGCCCCAGCCGTGGAGCCCTGCAGTGTATGTGTGGTAACACCATGTCTGTGCCCCTGCTCACTGATGCTGCCACTGTGTCTGGAGCTGAGCGGGAAACAGCTGCGGTAAGGGTCTTCTGCTACCCACGTAGCCCCCAGGGGGCCAGCTGGGGAACTGGCTGGAGGGGGCGTGGGGAAAATAGAAGTGGCAGTGAGGAGAGGGCGAGCAGCCTGCAGCCGGGAGGCAGGCGCTTAATCGCCTGTCTGGCTGCCACCTCAGTTCCCCTCCAGGTCCTTGGGGGTGAGGGAGGGATGGCCAGAAGTTGGAGGACAGAGTGAGAGTGATAGCAGGACGGTGACTGCCCTCTTCCCCATCTCTGATCCTTTTCCAGGTTATTTTTTTACATGGCCTTGGAGACACAGGGTGAGTGAGCTGGGGAGGGGGTGTTCCTGGGGAAGTGGGGGAGGGCCCAGGGGGCGGAACTGGAGCGACCTGCGCCCTCCCTTCCTCCCTCTACACATCGGTGCCTTTTCTCTCTTCCCTTCTACAGGCACAGCTGGGCTGACGCCCTCTCTACTATCCGGCTCCCTCACGTCAAGTACATCTGTCCCCATGCGTGAGTGTCACCCCAGCAAGGGGAGGGGCTGAGGATGGGGGGTGGTCCTGTGGTCCCAGGCCTGTTCTCCTGCCGGCTGCATCCTGGGGCCTGGGGCCCAGAGCAGTCACAAGTGCCATTTTCAGCCTTCATCATTCCTGTGGAACCCTCAGGAACAGGGTCCAGCCCCAGACCCAAGGCCTCCTAGACCTGAGACTCCTAGAACTAGCACCCCCTGTACCCCTTCCCCAAGTACTCACCGACTGAGCTGGAACCCCGCACACCAAGTGCTGGGCTGTGCTGCTCCATCGCTACTGCCTATGCCCCAACCACAGCCTCCAGCCCCACGTGGCAGGTTGCCTGGCAACACCTTAAACACAGGCCCCAGCTGCTGGGAGGGTTCCCCCGGGGTTGCCCTGCCCCCACCTGGGCTCTCTGCTGTGGCTTCTTCATCCCTCCTGAGCATGACGGCCCTCTTGCTGTCGCTCCCCAGGCCTCGGATCCCTGTGACACTCAACATGAAGATGGTGATGCCCTCCTGGTGAGTTCGGGGAGGGCGAATAGGAGCCTGAGGGGGCTGCCTGGGGCCAGCCCAGACCTCCCAGTAGCTGCCAACGCCTCTGCTCCTCCAGGTTTGACCTGATGGGGCTGAGTCCAGATGCCCCAGAGGACGAGGCTGGCATTAAGAAGGCAGCAGAGAACAGTAAGGCCCCAGCCCCTCCTCAGCATCCTCCCTCTCCCCCTCTGCCCGCCCAGGAAAGTGCCTGGCAATACCTCTGTTTGGCTCCCTTCCTTGGGTCCCTGTGGCAGCTTTCCCTCCACCCAGTCATGCCCCCTCCCCCCAGTCAAGGCCTTGATTGAGCATGAGATGAAGAATGGGATCCCTGCCAATCGGATCGTCCTGGGAGGCTTTTCACAGGTGAGGGGAGAGAGAGGGGGGTGGGTGGTGGGAGCTGAGCTGTGCCCTCATGAGCCCTCATTCTCTCCTTCCTCCAGGGTGGAGCCCTGTCCCTCTACACAGCCCTCACCTGCCCCCACCCTCTGGCTGGCATTGTGGCATTGAGCTGTTGGCTGCCTCTGCACCGGGCCTTCCCCCAGGTGAGTGTCTCCACTACCCCGCTCCTGCCCTGTCTCCTTGAGGCTGGGGGATTGTGCCCAAGCACTGGCTTTGCTCTCTGAGTCCCATCTGGCCCACAGGCAGCCAACGGCAGTGCCAAGGACCTGACCATCCTTCAGTGTCACGGGGAGCTGGACCCCATGGTTCCCGTACGGTTTGGTGCCCTGACAGCCGAGAAGCTCCGGTCCGTTGTCACACCCGCCAGGGTCCAGTTCAAGACTTACCCTGGGGTCATGCACAGCTCCTGTCCTCAGGTCAGTGCCGGGGGGGGGGGGG
>NW_006786690.1:3568499-3584150 GCF_000442215.2 Lipotes vexillifer | reverse complement strand
CCCGCCCTTCTCCTTCCTCCCTCCAGCCAGGAGCCTCTCACAATACCCACCCCCCACCCCCAGGAGATGGCAGCTGTGAAGGAGTTTCTTGAGAAGCTGCTGCCTCCTGTCTAACTACAGTTGCTGGCCCCCAGCGCGGTCCCCCAGCTCATGGGGGACTTGGCACGCGCGGCACCATCTTGGATCTGAGCCGGTCGAGCCCCTTTCTCACCCTCCTGGACCCTTCCTCTTCCCACAGGCCTCTGGGGTAGGCAGGCCAAGGCCTGGCTGGGCCTCCCTTCCTGACTTCAGCCACCTGGCTGTTTGCCGCAGGGGGTGGGCTGCTTTCTTATCCCATTTCCCTGGAGGGGGGGCCCCCCCTGGCAGCAGTATTGGAGGGGCTGTAGGCAGCGGGAGAAAGGGGCCCAGCCGCTGACCCACTCACTCAGGACCTCACTCACTAGCCCCACTTTGGGCCCCTCCTGTGACCTCAGGGTTTGGCCCCTGGGGCCCTCCCAGGCCCCACCTCCCACCCTCTCCCGCCAGCTGATTCTGCCCAGATAATCGTCTCTCCTGCCTCCACTCCAGCTGCTTCTCAATCATGAATGTGTCCGTAGCCCGGGCCCCCTTGCTGCTGTGGGCTCCCCTGCCCCTGTGCAGGAGTGTGGGTGATGGGGCGGAGTCCTTCGAGGGGGCCTCCCCTCAGCCATTCTGACTTGGGGGCTGGGCCCTGCCTCCCCATTACCCTCTGCCCCCGCGGGCCTGGAGCCTGCAGGGCTGGACTGAGGCTCAAGGTCTCCCCCAGCTGCCTCACCCCACGTTGTCCCCACTCTAGGGCCGGGGGGAGGTGGGGAGGAGTCGTGTCTCGTCTTCTGTCTCCATGTAGTTTTGGGTGTTTTTCTTGTTGTGTCTGGATTCCGATAAAATTAAAGAAATTGCTTCAACTCTTAGGCCTGGATGATTCTATCCAAGGGGTAGAGTGTGATCATGTGCAAGAATCTGCTCTAGTGTAAGAAAACTTTATTTTAAATACTTTGGGAAGCTCCTTCGTAGCAGTATAAATTAGTGCCTGGGAGGAGGGCGTTCTGTGTGTCTCAGGGCCCTGTTTCGCCCCACTTGCTCTTGGTGGTCCTCCTGGGTTCCTGGACCCTGTGGAATAGAGACCCCTGATACCTGGTCAGTGGTGCCTTTGGCCTCATGCCTGGTGGGCTGAGTGGGCACAGTTGGGGTCTGAGGTAGGGGAAGCTCTGAGGCCCCTGGGTTCCTCCCAGAGGCTGGAGAGCAGGCAGTTGTTTCTCTTCCTTTTCTGGTCCCTGGTAGGTAAGGGTCTCAGGCCTGTGCGCCAAAGCCTGAAGGGTTCTGCTTCTGCCAGCGCCATAGATCTTCACCTGTGATGGGGCGAGGTCTGTGCTCAGGGTCCACGCTGGAGTGCAGGGCCCACACCCACTAGGACAGCCCGGAGTAGGCAGGCCCAGACCCCCGGCGGCCCTTTTCCTAGCCCCTGACTCTCTCCCAGGGGCCAGGCCAGAACCCAGGGTCAGGGGTTGGGCTAGCACTCACACATCCTATCCAGCCCTAAGGCTGCTGACCAGCCCAGCTCCTTGAGGGCCAGGCTGGGGTTGGCATAACAGGCAGCCACATCGCCTTCCCGCCGGGCCACCACCTTGTATGGGATCTGCAAGAGAGGGGGTGGTTGTAGCTTAGCTGAGCTGGCCCTGGCCTTTATCTGCCAACTTGCTGACCAGGCCCTCAAGAAATGGAGGTCCAGAGCAGGGTCTCGCTCTCAGGCGTCAAGTCCTAAGGTAGGCTTGAGGAGACAGGGCGGTGCTGGGATGCCCGTCATGTAGGTTAGTGGGAGGGGCTGGGGGTGGGTCAGGGTGGGCTGCCAGCCTACCTTCTTCCCCGAGGCCTTCTCCATGGCCACGACCATCTGTAACACCGAATAGCCCGTGCCCGTGCCCAGGTTGTAGATCTGCCCAGAGAGGAGAACAGGGACTGTGCCGGGGGCTGGACTTACTACCCCTCTGGGCCCCATTGGTCCAGGCCTCCGTCTCCTTCCCCTCCCTCCCTTCTCTTCCTACCCGGCAGCCACACTGCTCCTTCAGCTTCCTCAAGGCCGCGATGTGGCCCTTGGCCAGATCCACGACATGGATGTAATCCCGGACGCCTGCAGAGGAGGAGGAGGTGGTGGGGCGCTGGGTGCAGTACAGTCTCTGTCCCACCGCAGTCTCCCTCCCGGCTCCCACTCCTGGCTCCTCCTGGTTCTGGGCTCACCTGTGCCATCCTCTGTGTCATAGTCGTCGCCAAAGACATTCAGTGCCTCCCGTCGTCCAATCGCCACCTGGGGTGGAGGTCAGGTTAGCTTTTCCCAGGACCCTGGCACCAGCTGTAGCCCTCAAGCCTAGGGCCACCCCCTTCCTCTCCCTTCTCCCTTACCTGGGAGACATAGGGCATGAGGTTATTGGGGATGCCCTGGGGATCCTCGCCGATGCAGCCCGAGGCGTGGGCGCCTATGGGGTTGAAATATCGCAGCAGCACTGCATTCCAGGCCTGTGGGACGCGGGTCAGACGATGGGGGTTGGGGTGCAGGCTGCGTGTCCCAGCTGAATCCAGAGCCCACCCTGCTGGTTCTCTATCCCTAGAAAGGAGCAGGGTATCGGGCCCTCCCTGCAAGTGCTGTGACTGCGTGCAAGTCACTGCTGCTTCCTGAACCCCAGCCGCCTCCTTGGTGGAGGCTAATCAGGATCCCGTCCTCAGGCTCGCGGGGGTGGGCTGTGAGGGGTCCGTGAGCGGAGCCATGGCTCAGTCAAAGGGGGCCCTCACCTTGTCTGCCTGGCACAGGTCCCGGATCATTTCCTCGATGAAGAACTTGGACTTGCCATAGGGATTGGTACAGCCACCTGTGGGGTGAGCCTCATCCAGAGGCAGGTACTGGGGGTTCCCATACACGGTGGCCGAGCTGCTAAACACCAGGTTCTTCACCCCGTGGGCCCTCATGATCTGCCCGTGGAGGGGAGGCATCAGTGGCCTTTGCCTCACACGTTATTCCTGCCCCCTTACACCTCCCAGGTGGGTGGGGCTGAGCTATGGGCTCCCATTTACAGAAGGGGAGACTGAGGCTGAGAGGCAAAGACCTGTCAAAGATGACACAGCTTGGGCTCTGCCACCGTGTTTGGCACTGCGTACCCGGCCAGGGGACCTCACAGCGTCTGTGTCCTCGCCTCATGTCTCACCTCCAGAAGCTGGATGGTTCCTGTCAGGTTAACCCTGTAATAATCCAGAGGTTTCTGCACCGACTCGCCCACAGCCTTGAGCCCAGCAAAGTGGATGACCGCCGTGAAGCTGTGCTGCAGGGTTGCAAAGCTGGGGTCAGAGGTTGCTTACAGGCCTGGCCCTTGGCTATGCCCCCCGCCTGTCTGCCTGCCAAGCACCCACCTTCTTAAAAAGACGCTGTAGGGATGCCTGGTCCAAGATGTCCATCTCCTCAAACTCCACAGAGTGGCCTGTCAGCTCCTGAACCCGCCACAAGCTCTCAGGCATGGAGCCCCCTCCTGGTTGGGCACAAAGAGGCCATCAAGGTCAGAGGAGATGGGGTGCTGGGATCCCAAGGGACTGGCCAGACACAAATCTCTTGGAGGCAGAACGCAGGGTTTCCCTTCCATCCCCTTGGGAGCCCCAGCCCCCCTCCACCTGCTCACCACGAATGGCGTTATGGAAGTTGTCGACGACCACCGGCGAATAGCCCGCCTCCAGCAGCTCCAGCACGGTGTGGCTGCCGATGTAGCCAGCCCCACCTGTTACCAGCACCTTCTCTGCCATCGCGCCTGGCCCAGGACAGAGACTCAGAGGTGGCTGAGGCTGCCTGCTTAGGGCCTCCTTCGATCTGGACTCTGGCGTCACAGGGAGGCAGTGGTGTGTCCTAGTTAATAGGGTGGGTCTGGAGTCAGCCCTGGCCCAAGACTGGATACCATCACTTTCTGGCCTTAGGCCTTGGAGACCACTTCTCTCTTGGCCTTAGTTTCCATCTCTATAACATGGAGTTTATAACTGTACAACTATCACGTGGTAGTGTGAGGGTCGGATGAGGTGATTTTAAAGGCCTGCCACATGGTACAGGTGGGGAGACTGATGGCACAAGCGCCATAACTGACCGGGGGTTGGGAAGATGGAACCCTAGGCTCCACACTGCCTTCCCCGAGGTGTGTGGGGACTGGACAGTTCTGGACAGAAGGAAACAGGGCAGCAGCATTGGGACTCCAAGAGCCCAGGAAGGGGTTCTGTCTGCTCAGACTCAGACCTTCCCAGTCCCTCTGCCATCAGTAGGTATAAACTGGCTCCTTGGTTCAGTGACTAATACCTCCTGGGGTAAGCAGCCCCCTGACTCCCTCCCACAAAGGTCAACTGGGAGGAGGCAGGAAATATAGCAGATGGCCTCAGGGTGGGGTCTTCTGCCAGGCAGGCTGAGCCCAGCTGTGGGGTTACAGCACTGCACTCCTGGAGTGGGCCCCACCCCAGGTCAGCCAGGCTGGTTCCGCCTGTGCGGATGCCACTCCCGGCTTGGAGCTAAGGATCCCGCCTAATTCTAGGTGGCACTGAACAGGGTAGTGTAGACGTGGCCTCGGCCCCAGGCTCCACTGTCAGGTGTGCACCACCACCCAGAATAAACTCTACGGGCAGAGACGGTGGAGTGGAGGAGGGGGGCGGGGGAGGAAACCCAGACACTGAGGTCTTTCATTCCGGGCGGCCTGGCCCGCAGCCGCCTTCCTCCGAGCTGCGTCAATCCTCTTCTGGGCTCATCCAGCTCGACTGAACGCCCGCTGCGTGCCAGGCTCTGTATTGGTCACTTTTGCATTATTTTCCTGAATTCCCCCAATATCCTGATGAGGCAGGTGTTATTACTGGCACTTTACAAAAAAGGATACTAAGGTCAGAGAGGTGAAGTAATTGCCTTAAGTCACAAAGCTAGTGCTGGCCGGGCTAGAATCTGGATCTCCAGGATCAAAGCCCCGCCCCTCTCCCCAAGCAGTTCGCCCCCCGCCCCCACTGTTTCCCGCTGGACTCCGCTCCTGACGCTGAAGCCGCCCCCGCCGCCTTCCCACCGAGCTCCACGCACTGTGCGGGCCCCCGGAAAGTGGTGGCGGGGGAGCTATGGGAGGCAGGAAGGCTGGTGAGGCCGGCCTCCCTCCGACTCGCAGAGTGGCCTCGGTCAGCTGTCGCCTCCTCAGTTTTCCCAGTCCGTAAAATGGAGAGGAGGGGGCGCAGGGCCGTGAGCTATCAAGTGCACTTGAGCCTCAGGCTGGGATTCGGGCGGTGGCTCGGAGGGGGCCGAACTAGGAGTGCCTCGGCCGGGAATGAATGAACCCTGGCCACCCCAGCCAAGGCAGCGGGAGCTGCGAGCAGCGAGGGTGGGTCCGCCGCGGCGGGACTCTGCCCAGAACGCAGCCCAGACCCCCGAGACTCTCCCTCGCGCCCGGCGGACCACCCGGCCCCTCGCAAATCCGCCCAGGCCCCCCATTCGCCTCCCGAGCCTGCTCCGCACCACGTACCCCGCGCTGCCTCGAACGGCGCCGCCTCCCGAGCTCCGCGCCGTCCCTTTAAGAACCGACGGCCCGCCCTGGCCCCGCCTCCTCCACGCCCCCAAGAGACGTGTCAGCGGGGAGACCGCAGTACGGGGCGCCGGGAGGACCAAGGAGGCTACGTCTTCAGGACGCCTGCGCGGCACGTCCCGCAGAGGGCGGTACCGACCCGTGCCTGGGAGGTGGGCGGAGGAAGGCACGGCACGGCCCGGAGCCGCGCCCGCGAGCCCAGGCGCCGGCGCTTGTCCCGACCACGGGAGACAGGCGCCGCGCCCCAGGAGATGGGGCTTCTCAGGGGCGCCCGGCAGCCGTCCCGCGGCGGGAGCCACAGCCAAGCGCGGGGCCGAAGACCGCGGCTCCACGCTCGCCCGCAGGTTTTCCAGTTTTCGTAGCTGCCAAACTCTTTCTTTTTAGTAACCCTGGCATGAAGCAGATGGCTGCTTGGAACAGAGGCGAGAGGAACGGCGCCGAAGGACGGGGACGGGTAGGGGTCGCCCAGAGGCTGCCGTTCTGGAAGGTCTAGTTTAAAAATCCGCCAAAGGGAACTTCCCTGTCGGTCCTGTAAGACTCCGTGCTCCCAATACAGGGGCCCCGCGGTTCGATCGGGGAACTAGATCCCGCATGCATGCTGCAACTAAGAAGTCCATATGCCGCACCTAAAGATCCCGAACGCAGCAACGAAGACCCGGCATAGATTAGATTAGATAGATAAGATGGATAGATTAGATAGGTGTTTTTTTAAAAAAAATACCGCTAAGGGAGCCCTGAAACTAAAACAGGAATTACAGCGCCAATTGCGGTCAGCCTGGAACGGTTTGCACCCTGCCTACCATAATAGTACGTTAGAAAATGGTGTTCTGTTTTTGTTTAAAATAAAGGGAGGGCTAAGGAATGATGTGTATAAAGGTATGACATACTGCATGATGAAACCCGAGCAAAGGAAGAAATGCACACGTGTGTCCCACAGCCTGAGTGCCCTGCGCCTGCCCGAGTCCAGCAAGGACGCTGACAGGCAGGAGAGGCTGAGGTCCTGACAGCTGAGTGCGCCCAGAGCTGTACCTGCCCAGGCCCAGAGGACCTTGTGCAACAGCCCAGGTCACAGAGCCACGAGCCTCAGAAACAACCTCCCCAGGGTGCTCTGGTCAGCGCTGTCATTATCATCGACCTCCCCAGTTCTCAAGAGGGGAAAGAGGGAGAAAATTCAGAGATTAATAAACTGAAGTCTGTGTTTTCCTCTTAGAGGAAATGTTGAAAAGATGCTTTATTCCCTCTCCCCTATGTACACACATCTGTACAACAGAACACTGGAATGGTTATGTCATTAAACCTTTAATTACATAAGCTGCTTTCAACAATCATGTTCAAAGTGAAGGTTTTCCAGAGGTGCTGGAGTTGGCAGGTGGCCACCACAGCTCAGCCCTCACCCCTTCGCCAAATGCCCTCTGCCAGCTGAGGGAAAAACTCCCTGCCCCTCTGCCCTACAAAGTCAGCGAGCAATGGCCCCAAGGATATGGCAGCATCAAGCTGTGTAGAGTGGCCAACTGGCAGGATTCACCCAGAGGTGAGACTTGAGGATCAACCCAAGTCAGAGAATTGGGTTCCCAAGTGCCCTTAGGCATCCAACTCCTGGGCCTTTGGGTCCATGGTGAAGGGAGACCTCCAGCTGCCCAAGCCTCTTACTCATACTCAGGTCAGGCAGGGAGGGCCTGAGGCCAGGCAACTCCAGTCCACTTCCTTTCCGCCAGGAGAGACCTAGGTGCAGAGCTGGCAGTGAGGGGCCTACTCCTGTTGATTTCATTCCCATTTCCACATGCCCATCTGTGAGTCATCCACACATGTCCCTATTCCCGCACAGTCCCCAGGGCTTTGTGGGGCAAGGGGCTCACAGTTTACAGGTAGCCTGAGCCACTTTGGAGCTGGTTCTTCTGTTCAGGGCTTGACAGATAAAGGCCCCAGCTTCCAGGAGCTTCTGGAGGTTCACACCCTTAGGGAAACAAGTTAGAGGATGCAGTAAGTCACGACATGACCTCAACACCCAGGGAAACACCAGACTGGACAGAAAACTGTGTAAGGGTGAAGACAACTGGGCCCTTGTTCCTCTGACGACGGGATACCAGTTGCCTGTGAGGTGGTGTCCTCGTGGCATGTGGGGTTCCCCTCTGACCGCCCTCAATGTGTGAAATGGTTTGTAGTGCCGCCACCAGGGAAGGGAGCTCAGTAGTCTTGTGTGGTTCTCCAACTCCAGAGTCTAGCACAGGCCTGGCCCACAGTGGTCAAACACTGAATACTGAAGTAAGGACCGTGAGGCAGAGAGAAACAGGAGTAAAAACACCAACTAAGGGCTTCCCTGGTGGCACAGTGGATAAAAATCTGCCTGCCGGTGCAGGGGACACAGGTTTGATCCCTGGTCTGGGAAGATCCCACATGCCACGGAGTAACTAAGCCTGTGTGCCACAGCTACTGAGCCTGCGCTCTAGAGCCCGTGCTCTGCTACAAGTGAAGCCACCGCAACGAGAAGCCCACGCACTGCAACGAAGAGTAGCCTCCTCTGTCCACAACTAGAGAAACCCAGCACGTAACCCAATGCAGCCAAAAATGAATAAATAAGTGAAAATTTAAAAAAATTAAAAAAAACACCAACTAAAGGGCCACACTGAAAACCTCTTGATAACAATAGCTCCTATTTACTGATGCGTACTATCTGCTTAGCTCTGGGCCAAGCATTCCACATTTTCTTATCCTCATAATGACTCTGTGAGATAGGGGCTGTTATTATTCCCATTTCCTAGGCCCAGAGCTGTGAAGTAATGTGTCAGGTCACACAGCCTGTGAGTGACAGGACTAGGTTTTAAACCCAGTTCTGTCTAATCCAAAAGCACAGATGCTTCCAACCCACGCTGAGGGCCCTTTACTGACTCCGGCAGAGCCCTGGGGGGCTAATTCTACTGCCCTCATTTTTCAGAGAACAAAACAAAGGTCCAGAGGAAACTGACTCGCTTCAGGTCATGGCTTTACTCTTTCAGGGCTCTCTCCCCACCCCCCCGTGCCCCCTCAGACTGAACCGTCAGACTCACACTGAGGGCCTGCCTCCTCGTGGCCTCTATCTGCCACGCTCTGTTATCCCAAAACATATGACAGAATGGCCCTGATCCCTTGGCACCCTTCTCTTAACTGCACCAGCACCACCACAGAAACCCTGAAGAATCCCAGTAGCTTCTGTCCTCCGGCTTCAGGCAGAGCTCTGGTCAGTTCAGGGCTGTCGCCACTGGGAGGCAGGTGGCATTACCGTATGAACGCCCAAGCCGGCCAGCATGTAGACCAGGTCCTCGGTGGCCAAGTTTCCCGATGCTCCGTGTGCATAGGGACAGCCTCCAAGTCCCGCCACAGAAGAGTCCACGACACTCACTCCCATCTGCAAACAAGGATGGTGAAACATGGCTGTCACCGTGGGGACCAGAGCCAACAAAGCCGGTTCTTGTAAACCTACCATCTGCTGCCTGAAATTCTTTGGCTTATGATTCAGTCAACGTGAAAATCCCACTGAAAGAAACTGTTCCTCTTTGTAGTTCCTAAAACAGTGTGAGTCTTTTATGCTACACTGTTTCCTCTGCCAGGAATATCCACCCTCCTTCCTTTCATGGTCGACTCACCTTCTCCTTCTCAGCCTAAAAGCCACCTCCTCAGAGGGGCCCTTCCCGATCACTGACCTAAACTAACCCCCTCCCTCACCCCACGTCAAGCCTCTAACCCCACGGAGGCCTATCCCATTTCCCTAGGTCAGTCGCTCCCACTTTCCTAAGATGACTGTTTCACTTTCTCCTCTCTCCTTAAACCTCAACTCTGAGAAAACAGACCCAGAAGGTAATAGAATCATCTGGCTTAAAGACATGAGCCTCAAGGAGGTAACATGAGAACTAAAAAGAGGGGAAAAAATGAGGTGGCCCCGGATTGCTCTGGCTAACCTAAAGACAACCGGCTAGACTCAGACTCTATCACTACAGCAGGGCGGCCTGTGGTCAGACACGCGGAAATTTCCGTCTAAGGGGCTGCTGGGCCATGGGACCCTCATTCTGGGCCAGCCCGCAAGAAGCAAGCCTCAAAAGAAACCCATTCTGAGGTCTTAGTCCAATCTTTGGGGAACAGCATTAAAAGTTCTCCCTCTGAGTGACCTCTGCCTCCCTCCCTCCTTCCTGCCCGCTCTCGCTACACACAGGCACACGCACGCGCACTCACAGCCCTGTGTGCTAGGGCGGGGCCGGGGCACCTGAGTCCTCCCTGACCCCACCTTAGTCTTACAATGCAGTGCTGCCTGGTCACCTTTCGCTTCCCTTTTTCAACTGCTTAACTTTGTCGTGTCCTTCAGGCCTCCCCTGGCGAATCCTCCCTGACCTCCCCAGCTGGGACTGGGGCCTTGCCGAGCCCCAGGCTTCCTCCCTGCGTGGCATCTGTCACAATGTGTTAGGATTATCACCTGATTCTCGACTGTCTCTCCTAACAGACAGATGCAGGCACTTTCAGGGCAGGGTCACACGTCTGTGTCCGCCATGGCCAGCCCGCGGCCTGGCACACAGGTGTGGGCCTTCAGCACAGTGAGCGCTTGCGGAAAGAATAAATGACACATAGCTGTCCTGCCACCGTACCCTTTGGGAGAATGGACATGTGCCTCTATTCTGGGACATGCCCTGATTACCTGCAGGGCCATCAAGGTGTTGGCCAGGGCCTGGCCATAGGTGTCATGGCAGTGGACAGCCAGGGCAGCCACTGGCACCTCATGCATGACAGCAGACAGCATATCCTTCATGGTCCCAGGGGTGCCCACGCCAATGGTGTCCCCCAGAGAGATCTCATAGCAGCCCACTGAGTACATCTTCTTGGCGACCTGGGGAAACAAGCAGGCACTTGGAGGACCCCAGATTCCTCAAGCCAGGGGTCCTTAGCCTAGGCAGAACACCTCCACGTGTGAGACACTAAATTCCTATCAGACCACAGACTCCTTACAACTTTATGAGTGGGAATGACGATCCTCCTTCTACTCGTCAGGAGACTGGGACGTAAGGAGCAGAGCTGGCCCCTGGGTGCGGGCCCTGGGGCCCCAACCCCTGTGCTTTCCTCCTGCACGTGCCTGAAACTCCATCCAGTCCTCCACTTAACCACCTTCACACACTGTGTCAGACCCAGGGACCAGAATCAGTAGAATTGATTCCTTTCGTGTAGCTCTATCCTTGGTAGGAAGATGTGTGAAATCATGGGTCTGGGGTGCTAGTTATATATTTTTAAGAGAAGTACATAACTATTAAAATTTTTAGAAGCGCATTTGTCAACCCCTAAAATCACTGCAAAACCAGAGCAGTATATGCCCCACCTGAGGAGACGCTGCTCCACACTGCTGTGCTGGAGAAGGGGGAAGGAAGGCAGAGGTGGGGTCAGGGACGTGGTGATACTCAACGGTGGTCTGATGGATAAAGAAATCGGTGAGCCCCCTCCACGACTGCCCATGTGGGCAGAATGACAAGGAGCCATGGCAGCCAGTGGGCAGCAGAGGGCGCAGCAGAAGCGGCAGGCTTGGGAGTGACGTGATGCTGAAGTAAACTCCCAGTTCCGCTGCTCACTAGCTATGGGACGTTGGCAACGGACCTAACTTTCCTGAGCTTCAATTTCTGCTTCTGAAAAACAGTGACGAGCCTTTGCAGGGATACAGGGAGGACTGGCGGCAACAGGAGGCTGAGATTCTGGACGACAGCAGCCACTCTCAATAAGCAGTTGCTACTGTTACCAATGCTCATTTCCGGGTGCTACCTGGTGTGTGGGAAGAGCAAGAGGACTTTAGAGGTAAGCAGATGGGGGTTGAGACCTGGTTTCACCATTTGCAACCTGCATGGCAAGTTAGTCTGTTTCCTCAACTGTAAAATGGAATAACAATAACACCAAATTTGCTGGGTGCTTTTGAGGACAAAATGACATAAGTTCTTGGGCTGTTCAAGTTCATTTCCCGCCCTGTGTTATTCTCAGAGGATGTCAATGGCCTCTCCAACCACTACAAGGAACCCCTCTGCAGAGGATTCTCACCTCACATCATCTGTCCACTGACCAGACTGGAAACTGAGTCAGGGGCTTTCACCCTGGGGTAGAGGGCAGGGGCTTCGGAGACTCCATGCCAGGCTAGGAGGTGGCCCTCCAGGGGTGAGCGCAGGGCTGTGCTCTCAGAGGGGCTTAATGAAGGAGCTGGGCAAACAAATGAAATCGGTGACCCACCGTGAAAGTGTGGCGAGAGCAACCTACGCACTCAGGGGCAGGCACGGGAGCCAACCCTCACGAAATCCACCCCCCAACCCCACCCCACGCACCTCAGCTACTTTAGCCGGGGAGATCTTCCCTTCGTAGGGGCATCCAAGCACACAGGAGACGTACCTGTGGGAAAACAGGGAGGATTGGTGTCAATGCCCCCGGGCTCTTTGGCCAGCAGAGCTGGGGCAGGGTGGCTGCTTGACACACATCCCTGGTTAGCCTGCACCCAAACCTGAAGCCGGGCAGGAGGCCAAGGGCCTGGCTGAGAGGCTAACTCAATGCCGGCGAGCGGGCGAAGGCAGTGCTGCTCAGTGCCAGGAGCGGGCAGTGCAGCGCCACAGCAGGGAGGGGAAGAAACTAACAGGCCTGTAGTTCAGGAAGCAGGCGACACACAGAGAGGCAGCCAGAGACCAACCAAGGGGGAGGAGAAGCTAAAGAGGGCAATATGGGCAGCCAGCGGAGCCGCACGGAGTGGGGCCACGCTCGGGAGAGGACCAAGGACGGGTGAAGGCAAAGCGGGAACGAAAAAGCGGGGCCAGCCAAGGGCCAAGGGATCGGCTGCTCCGGTTGAGTGGCCAGAGGGTTCAAACACTCATTTATTCAACTGATATATACCGAGCTGCCCACAGTGTGCCAGGCACTGGGGAAGTGCAGTAAGCAAGACTGAAAGTATCCCCACCGCCACGGAGCTTAAGGTTTCAGGTAGGGAGACAGTGATAAAAGAGTGATCTAGGGCTTCCCTGGTGGCGCGGCGGTTGAGAGTCCGCCTGCCGATGCAGGGGACGCGGGTTCGTGCCCCGGTCCGGGAGGATCCCGCGTGCCGCGGAGCGGCTGGGCCCCTGAGCCATGGCCGCTGAGCCTGTGCGTCCGGAGCCTGTGCTCCGCCGTGGGAGAGGCCACAGCAGTGAGAGGCCCGCGTACAGCAAACAAACAAACAAACAAAAAGTGATCTAATAAGGGAAGGACATAATCTCAGAAAGTGACATGCTATGAAGGAAAGACAAGGGAAGTGTGACAGGAGCAAACAGAGGAGGCCAACAACAGTAGGATGGCCCAGGAAGACCTCTGTGAGGACGCGAAGCTGGAGCTGAGATGCGGGGAGAGCCGTGTTCCAGGCAGAGAGAAGAGCCAGCGTAGAGTCCCTGAGACCGAAGAGTAGGTGTGTTCAAGACACAGAACACAGGACAAAACAGCTGAGGTGTGGGCAGCAGGGGGCAAAGAAGTGCAACATGGGGTTGGAGAGGAGGCCGCCAGCCTGATCACGGGGTCTTGCGAGTTACGGTGAGGAGTCTGGATCTCGGGTGTAGCCAGCTTCTATGTCCACCCACCCCACTCAGGCTGAGGCTCCAATAAAACCTTTTAGAGTCTTACAAAGTACTCTGCATATTATGAGGCGTAATAAATGTCCGCTGGATAAATACATTTCAGACTCAAACATCTCAAGTGTATTTTTCCATCTTAATCCTTCTTCTTACTCTCCAATCACTGCTGAGCACAGAAAAGCTAAAGGAATACTGAGGAAAGAGCACAGGCTTGGGAGTCAGGAAGACCTGACATGCCCTTGTTTCCCCATCCATCTATCCGCCTGTCGGTTCCTAAGCACCTACTATGTGCTAGGCCCAGAGCTGGGAGAGGGAGTACAGCAGGGACTGAGGTGGGCTCTGCCCTCACGGAGAGCAGAGTCTAGTGGGGGATGGGAGGCAGAGGAGAATTTAACAAGCAGGTAAGTGCTTTGTTAGAGGATGTTCAGGGGACTCTGGGAGCCCAGAGGAGGGACACCAACTCCACCTAAGGGAAGAGAAAGCTTCGTGGAGAAACTGGCATCCATGAGAGGACCTGAAGATGAGCAGGAGTTAGCCCTGACAAGTAGGAGGTAGAAGGAAGAGTGTCCTGAGTCTACAGAAAGCACGTGCAAAGCCCCAGAGGCAGGAGAGAACTGGGCCACGTGACAAATGGAAAGAAATTTCAGCTGGCTGGAATGCAGTGTGCTGAGGAAGCAGGGCCAGAAGAGGGATGTGAGCAACGAGGCTGCAGAGTGACAGGGGCTGAAAAACGCAGGGGCTTGTAAACCATGTTGAAAAGTCTGGAGTTGATGAGTCACTGACAGGTTTTTAACCAGGGAGTGATGTGATCAGATGTGTACTTCTGAGACAGCATTCTGGCTGCAGTTTGTTGTGTGACCTTACAGCAGACTCTTCATCCTTCCTGAGCCTGTTCTGTCATCTGGAAGTGGGGACAGAGGCCTCCTTGCTGGGCAATTGTGAGGCTACAATTAGATAATACATGGGCAACGCCTGTCACTACTGCTATTAAAGATGTGACGTCGGAGACATCTTAGAGGCCGAGGGGATTCCTCAGGGATGTGTGAAGAGTTGGTGGTGGAGCCAGGATTAAACTGACCTCCACAAACCCTGTTTAGTGTCTGTCCTGCTAGATTCCTCTGGTGAACTGACCCAAAAATGAGGTTTGGAGAAAGCACTTGCCAGGATTTCTTCTGACCAAATTTACTTGGGAAAAGATGTCTGGGTGTGGAGCTTGGGCTGCCTGCACCCAGGATAAGGAGTCTGTGAGGGATGGTCGCTGGAGTTAGAGCCTGGCCCTATTCCAGAATGGTACTGAGGAAATAAAGAGAGGCAGTACCAATGTGGTCAGACTCACCCCCGCACAGGGATACTGGCTGCCCGAGCTGCCTTCAAGATTTCGTCAAACCGCTGCACACTCTCATCTATGGAGCAGTTGATGTTCTTCTTGCTGAAGAGCTCGGAGGCAGCTCCAAAGACAGCCACTTCCTTGGCTCCAGCAGCAACCTGCCAACAGCCAGGTGAATTCCTTTCAGCATTTTTCTCTTCAAGGAATACCCACACAGAGTGGCAAAAACCTCTGTCTAATGGTGAATTTTATGATATATGAATATTATAAGTTGATTTGTGTCCTTCCCAAAGACATGTTGAAATGCTGACCCCCAGTACCTCAGAACATGACTTGTTTGGCAATAGGGTCACTGTAGATGTAATTAGCTAAGATGAAGTCATATTAGTCCCTCTTCCCTTATACGATTGCGCCCATGTGAAGACAGACACAGAGGAAAGGCCAGCGAAGGTGGAAGCAGATACCGGAGTGACGCACCTAAAAGCGGAGGAACACTTAGGATTGCCAATCATCATCAGAAACTAGGAGAGAGGCGTGGAAAGATTCTCTCTCGGAGACCTCAGAGGAACCAACCTGGGCTTCCCTGGTGGCACAGTGGTTAAGAATCTGCCTGCCAATGCAGGGGACACGGGCTCGAGCCCTGGTCCGGGAAGATCCCACATGCCACGGAGCAACTAAGCCCGTGAGCCACAACTACTGAGCCCACACACCTAGAGCCCATGAGCCAAAACTACTGAGCCCATACGCCACAACTACTGAGCCCCCATGCCTAGAGCCCATGGTCTGCAACAAGAGAAGCCACCATAATGAGAAGCCCGCGCACCGGAACGGAGAGTAGCCCCTGCTCGCCGCAACTAGAGAAAGCCCATGCACAGCAACAAAGACACAACGCAACCAAAAATAAATACATAAATAAATATATATATAAAAAAAAAAGAAGGAACCAACCCTACTGACACCTTGATTTAGGACTTCTAGCCTCCAGAACTGTGAGAGAATACATTTCTATTGTTTTAAGCCACCTAGTTTTTTCATATTTTATAATGGCAGCCCTAGGAAATTAATACAGTGAGTTATATCTCAATAAAAAAGAAGGCTTGGCCTTCCCCAAGGACCAACACTGCTGCTGCAGTCACCACCCTGGAAGTCACTCTTTTTTTTT